>NW_016925480.1:142188-219573 GCF_001483705.2 Eufriesea mexicana
CGACGCTCGTCCTCGCGCGTCCAGCAGTCCGCTCGTTGCTTTTGGCGTGGTCGCGCTGTCGTGCGCGCGCGTCGCGACTATTAACCCGTTGCATCGATTGGCCGCAGCGAAGGGCTAAAATGACAGGTTGCTGGGAAAATAAGGGACATCCTCGCGCGTTTCCTGCCATCGAGAACACGAACCACCGAGTGATCCCCGAGTAGATCGCGTGTACACCCAGTCGATCCAGAGGATTCTGCAGTGTGTTCGGGAACGAACTCGCGCGTGACTGTGTTTGTGACTGTACGATGAAAGAAACGAGTCCACCAGTGGATTAAGGCGCCTCGTACACCCGCTCCAAGCAACGCCATGGCGCCCCCAGACAGGCACAGATCACCGAGGCCAGGCTCGGGACTCAGCCTCTCCGTGCTGGGTGAGTTTACACGCGAGATTTTTCAGCTCCTCCGACTCCGGGCTCGTCGTTCATTTACACCGTGACTCGTGGCTCTGACGACGCCACGGGTTAGCTTCGATTCGAGCCATCGGCTGCCAACCTTTCACGAAGGTGTCGGCCCTGGTTCCCAGAGCTCTTCCACCGAGGCCTGGAATCGATGGTGTCTATGGGAGCAACGGTTCCTCCATTCGATAACTGTCCGACGATGTTTCGCGAGACACTGGCCTAGGAAAGACGAAGCCAAGTCCAACCGAGTGTCATCGATTCGATCTCTCACCGATCTCGGTTACGAATCACGGAATTATCGTTTTCGGGGTCCGAGAAGGATCAGGAGTAATCGGGATCTTAGACACCTACGATACGAGAACCATTTTCGTCGTTGGGTTAAGTTTCCAGATCGAATTAAGGACAAAGTCGGGGATTTGTTAGTCGATTGAGACCCTGCACGAGCCATGCGTCGATTAGGAGTGCAGAAACGGACGCGACGCGAGGTATTAGGGCAGGTGCGAGGCTTTTTATTTCGCCAACGTTCGTACACCCTTATCTGAGGTACGACCGTCTGCTAGCAACGCGAAATTAACCGTCGAACTAGCTTTCCTGGCGCCCTTGGTCTCCTCGATCTTAGACTAAGTGCCTCGCGACACGAAAGCTTCGTTAACGCGCGGGATAGTTTTAATTAGCGAGGAATGCAGCCAGATTCGAGTGGTCGGCCGGAATGCAGCGCCGACGAGCTCGAATGGCGCTTAGATTGCGCGCCGTCCCTTATCATCGAGGACGCGATTACTGTCTCCGCGAGTTTCTTTAAATCGCCAGTTACAAGGTCGCCATTAGCGCGTCTCGTGTTCCCGATAATCGTTCCTGACGCGTTTTTAGCCGAACCCCGTGATTTTGCCGTCTCCCTGCTTCTCGAGGCTCGCCAGTTCGGAACGGACCAAAAGGAAGGACGAGATCGTTCCGAATTTGCAAACGAGGAACACGAAAACTACTACGAACTAGTCGCTCGTAATGAAGGGTTGCCACGAAGCGAGCAGCTCCACTTGCCGCGAGAACTCTGTAATTTTTCCCTCCCGAGACTCGAGACTCTTTAGCCTCGATCTCCGCGAACCTGTTGGATCCAAGGAAGGATCACGCTCGTGTAAAATCGTGTAAGAAGATGCTCGTCTCCCCTTCTCGTTTGAAATTTCTCTGCAACTCTGGAAAGGAGGGAAAATAGAAACCGAAAGAAATCGAATTTGTTCCCCGAACGATTAATATTTCACGAATGCCGGAAGTGCACGGACATAAATTCTCTGATAAACGAGCCACGATATCTCCTTCGCGTGTAACTCGGACTTTTTCTCTCCACTGAATCGATAATTGGCGTTCGCGGATCACAACGCATCCTCGTTACGTCATGACGTACCGTTCCACGGACTTATCGCTGGTGCATTGCGATAAGTGACTCATTGCTCGCGGACGAGTCGCCGGGAAGACGGTAACATTGCCCCTGGACGTTCGCGGCGGCCAGAGGCGGACTCGCGAGGAGGAAAACTGGTCGCGTAGACGCTCGGCGGAGTCGCGCTTCTGCACCGGAGTGGAACCGGCCGTTTCCGTTTTCGGTACGCGCGTCCGACTGGTTCCCAGGAAACTTATTATTTCGAAAAAGGGGCAGCCACCGACGTTGCTGGCATCAGCTCGGTCAACAGCCACCTGTTGCACCCAATTAAATGGCGTAATTGACGCCTGCTTTTTGGAGCGTGACAGAACGCTCGCGTTTCAACGGATAGTCTGTCATTATTTTCGTTGCCGATCGGCTTTTCTCTCTTTTACCCGCCGATCTCTCCGCCTTTCCTTTTCAATTTTATTCCCTCCTACTAGACGGGGTTACAAATACCGGGACGATCGGTAAGAGAAGTCACGGTAACGTGACAGAGATATCATTCGACTTGCTCGCTTTCGAGCGGAAAGTAAACAGCTGCCGTTATAAATTTTCCATCAACTGCCACACTGCCCCCGCTCTTTTCTACTTTCTCGTCCCATTGATACACTCGTCGTGTTTCCTTTCCCCCCTCGGACAATTAACGACGCTGTCGTCTGGTTTGCCAGCACGTCGACGACGAAATCGAAGAACAAAGAATCGCAACGTGATCGTGGATTGCTCGGACAGGCGTCCAGTCCCAGAGTGACAACTGACCTCGTACCGCGTCGCGTTTGCAATGGACGCGATCGCGGTGCGCGTCATCGACAGGAACTACCAGCTTCATTGAAAATACGCCGTACGGTACCGGTCGGTCCGGAGCCAGTCGATGAATCAGGCCTCGCGCGCCGATCGAAAAAGAATTCCATCGCGTGCGTGAAATTCACGCACGCCTCCTCGTGGAACAATAACCGTTGAATGAGACGCGACAGGCGTCGCGTCCGTCCACCATCTTTATTTTCCACGTCTTCGCCGCCTCGACTCCTTTATCTCGCCTTCGTTTGCATAACGAAGCAACTCCGTTTCGTTCACCAACTCCGCCTTTGTGTCTCGCGCTTTCCGCTCCTTTCCTCCTCCTTTCTTCTACCTGCGCGCTCCGCGTTTTATCTCTTTCGAGCGATAAAGCCGAGCCGAAAATTGAGCGAACGTCGAACGTTCGTAACGCTGATCGGCGTTAACGAAAAGGCAGACTGAGGACTCGTCGCTAACAAGTGTCAAAGGCCACAGGATTTATTCGGACAAAGATCGACGGAGAAACCTGTCGGTCTGGGTTAAAACGTTTTTCCCGCGAGATTTATGTCGCAATCGACGAAACGAGACAGCGTGCGACAGATTGCGAACCGAGCAACAAATTAAATCATTCGCTCGATTCTTTCTCCGGTCAGCCTGTCCTGTCTTGTACCCCCGCCAGTCGCGGCAGCCATTCTTTTGCTTGCGGCTGCTTTAACCGCGAACGAGATCCAGTTTCCGCCACTTCCTGCTCCACGGTATCGCGCATTTCTTTCTCCGTTCGCTCCTCCAAACGACGCTAGCCGTTTTTAATTGGCTGGCTGTGGCTGGCTTATGAATGAACGACGAATGGATTAGCGAAACCTGGAAACGTAGACGCCGTTTCGTAACGCTTCCCCTCTTTCTCTTTTTCTCCTGATCGTCTCCGTTCTCCTCTCTTTCTCTCTCCCGGTCAAGTCCTCGCCGATTGACGCGCTCGCGGCACGGTTCGACGTGTTTCACGAGGATTACGCAACCGGCACCAGGCGTTTGGAGGTTCGATTCCGGCCAGCGATCACGAGGTCCCACGCGATTTCTATAGCGATACCGATACTTCGCGCCCGTTATTATAGGTCACCGTTATCTTTCTATGAATCTCGATAAGTCCCAGCCGATAAGGGCAGCCGGTTGTAGAGAACGAGTCGCGCGAATCGCCTCGAAACGATAATTGCACCTGGCCAGGCCTCTGTGCCCTGGCGCCTCCGCCTTTCTACCCTTGCAGAAATCCCGTTTCCTTCTCTTTTTCGCGCGAAATCCCTCTCATCTAGTCTCTTCGTCGAATAATCCCTCGATTCCAAAGATCTCCGGCATCCTCGCAGATTTTCTTCCCAAAGGGAGTCGATCCTCCAGTGTCTGTACCCTCTTCCACCGGAACGCTGGACTCGACTGGACGTTTCCCTAAAAGGAGTAACAGGAGCAAAGAACGAGGCACGAAAGACGCGGGGAAATTTGCGAAACGGTGCAAAAACCAGTCGAACCGGCGTGTAATTTCGTCTTAAAGGTCCGTGCCCGTGAAACTGGTTTAATCGCGAGGCTCCGCGGTTCGAACGAGGATCCAGCGATCGCGGATTAGGGAGATCGCGGGGCCCGCCGTGCGTCGCCAGACACGGCGAGGCCAACGGACTTCCTACTCGGCCACATCGGCTATTAACTTGGCAGGTTTCTGAGAATGGACGTCCCAGACACGACTGGTAGGACTGGTGTGCCCGCTCTCGACCCTTCGCCTCTATTCTTGCCCCCTTGGTCCGCCAGACAGGGCCCCAGAGCGCGTGTGCATGCACGCCTGGTGTCCTGCGCGTTCCAACAGGCGCAGCTACGAACAGGTCAAGGAAAGGCTGTAAAACACGAGGGAGGTTGACACTTTCCAGCAGTGGCTATTGTTGGCAGGTATGTTTCCAGGACGACGTGACGGCGAGTGCACCGGCTGCTCGGACACGGGCCCCGAAGGACGTGCTCGTTCGAGTAGAGCGAATAAAGGGAAATAAGTCGCCAAGCTGTTGTCCAGAGAGAAAGAGAGAGAGGAGGAAGTCTTCTGGAAGGGATTAAATGTCGGGAAAAATGGGGGTCCTTCCGTCGAGGATCGAAAACGGGGCTGGTTGACACGTGGAGACCGTGTGGGGCTGAAGTTTGCCCAAGGAAAGGGGAATTTTTCGAAGATTGGCAGAGAATAGGATAGGTAGATGAATACTCTTTGATGTCACGATTCTCTGGACTCCGTTACGGTTATAGAATCTAAATAGAAACTGAACGCGAGCCAAAAATCGTGGAAAATAGTCTACATAAATGATCCACGGGTGAGACGATCAAAATCAAGATCGTTAACCCTTTGCACGCGACGACTTTTTCGTTACAGAAAAATAGTAATTCGAAGACTTTCTATCATAGGGTCGACGATATTTTTAAAATGGTAAATGAGAAATCATATGGAAATTAAGACACAGAATTATTTTTCTTCGACATTGCACACATCGTTGGGTAATTTTAAATTTGATGTATTAACCCTTTGCACTCGAGAAGCGACTCTCAGTCACCATTTAATCAAATTCTAGAGATCATTGTTAATTAATATCTCGAATTTAAAATTATCCAACGACGCGTGGAATATCGAGGTAAAATAATTCTATGTCTTACAATTAATTTGCACTGCTTAGTTACCGTTTTGAAAATATCCTCGACTTTATGGCAAGAAGTCGTCGAATTACTATGTTTCTGTAACGAATAGATTGTCGAGTGCAAAGGGTTAATTAACGTCGATCTTTAGAATCTGATTAAATGATGACTGAGAGTCACTTCTCGAGTGCAAAGGGTTAATAATTCTCATAGGTATTTTACAAAACAATCTTGGCAAATTCCATTCGCACCTGGTCTACCTCGTCCAGGTATGAAATTAATGTACAAAAAGTGGTATTATTACAGCTGTGAGAGATCGTAGATCGTTTACCACGATAACGAGTAGACAATTGGCGATCTTAATTTCAATCACCTTGTCTTATCCTTTTGGACACTTTTTCTCCTACTTTTTGTCGCATCTTCGAGGTTTCGTTCCCGATCATAGAGCGTCAAACGAACCTCCGTGCTTTCAAATCACTCTGGCGTTGAGGAATCTTTTCGAGACCACGTTGTCTACGTGTACACGAAGGCCGCGGACCGCCCAGTATAATCGAAATCGGTAACAACCGTGTGACAGGGGCTAACAATCTCGCGGCAGACTATGAGAAAAAGGGAACCAATTTCCTATGCGTTACCGTCCTTCTTTTTCCTCCTATTTCTTCTCCTTTCTGGTTCACGAGGCATGCGTGGGGTCCCGATGGAATAAAATTCTCATTAATTCAGAACGAGAACGAACAGGAGTCGTCGGAGGCACGAGAAAGTGAGTCACAGCTGACGGCTGTGTGAGATCAGCGCCATTTCGAGGTCAGGATACGCGTGTTCAAAATGCATCGCGCACGCCTTGCCTCGTCCTTTTTTCCTCTACCTCGTCCCTCTGCTTTCGTACGCTCGTAAAGAACGCAGCAGAAGAAGAAGAGGAACCCGAATCGGCTCGCGTGTCCGTTCCACGATCGGTACTGCCTCGAATACGAGCGGGTCACGTGGCTTCCTTCGCCGCTTTTGTGCCAGGCGACTCTCCTCGTGCCACAGGATGCGGACGCTTACGGTCACGCAGCGGGATGCACACAGGTGCGTGAATCTTGCAACGATGCGCTTGCGATCGAGCGAGTCGTCGCGAAGCTTTCGAGATCTCGATCGGGACAATTAAATTTCGGGCGTAGGGTTCTCCGATTCGTCTGTGATCGAGGGAATCATCGCGAAGATTTCGAGATCTCACAAGGAGAGTGCAAGTCTTTCACCAATTTATTTCAAACTTTGCAGATTTGTAGATTTCGTCATGTAGTTTAAGAAAATATATCATTATAGCTGCAAATATTTAATAGTTTTTGAGATATTTATGATTAAAGTTTCATATCGTGCTTAATTATAGATTTATTTCCAATAATTTACAAGTATAGTTGTAGCGTAGTGGCTACATTCGAAACTTCATATGCTCGAGGTCCGGAGTTCGAATCTCGTGCATATAGGTGGTATTTTTTTTTAAATCTATTTTTCATTTTGTATTCATTTTTCGCCTATGAAAATATTGTAAATAAGCAATTGTAACTTTATTTTGTAAATAAAAAATTGTAATTTGTTAATAAAAAAATTTATTTTTTAAAAGCTTTCTTATACTAGTATATATTTATTACAAAATAATAAGAATACTATGCATTGAAAACAGTTTTCTATAGCAATCTTATTTACTACAGAAGGAACACGAAAATATAAATAATCATTAGATACAAGAAATACGAAAGCTGTCGCTCATGTAAGTATTAATTATTAAATTAAACATTCTATAAGAATATTGCCTGTAATTTCAATTTCGCTGAGCAGATATAAATGTTCTTGAAGTAATAACAGAAACTTGGAAATTTATTAATTTTCATAGTGCCGAATTGATTTATTAAGGTGTATCAGGAGCATATAACCAGTAGAGGTATCTAGTTCGAATAAAAATTTTACCGCCTGCGATCAGCGCCATCTATGATTTTGGACCGTTTGCTCGGAAAAGTAATAGGAACATAGAATAGGCAAGGAGGTCGACGAAGAGCTCGTCACGTGACAGACAAGGACAGCAAGCGGGTAGAAAAAGATAGAAATCTTCGACAGTGAAAAGTTAATAAATTCATCAATTTCTGTAATTAATTTATGAACTTTTATAATTTCATTGCAAAGCTGGAACTCCAGGCTACATTCTTATATAATTTTCGTTCATGATTTGATACGAATTAATTAGATATTAATTATTGTCTGATGGCGTCCATGATTTCGTAACGACGACCATTACGATCTCTCGTGAAGATATTTAATACTAAACGAAAATAGAAGCAAAATGTGAGCAAAAGTTATATGAGAAGATTCGCAAGAACATAGTCTTTATAATGCGTGCATGAAGATTCATAAATTAATTGCGCAAAGGATAGTAATTAATGAAAAATCAATGGCGTCTTCGACAACAATTCAAACAATTCGACAACTCCGTAGAATAATAATTAATAATTAATTAATTAGGGACAAATTTGTATCGAAAAATATATTGGAAAGTTCTTGAAGGATCTGGCTTTAGGATGCAGTTATAAAAGTTCATAAATTAATCACAGATATTGAGCAATTAGTGAATTTTCCGCTGCCGATTTGATTTATTAAAATATATCCAGAGCACATAACCAGAGTTAGTAAACTGACATCAGAGCCATCTATGTTCTCGTTTCGGAACTAGAACTTCGAGTCTAATATCGACCTCCTTGCCTATCCTATATTCCTATTACTTTTCCGAGCAAACGGTCCAAAATCATAGATGGCGCTGATCGCAGGCGGTAAAATTTTTATTCGAACTAGATACCTCTACTGGTTATATGCTCCTAATACACCTTAATAAATCAATTGGGCAGTATGAAAATTAATAAATTTCCAAGTTTCTGCTATTAATTCAAGAACATTTATATCTGCTCAGCGAAATTGAAATTACAGGCAATATTCTTATGGAATGTTTAATTTAATAATTAATACTTACATGAGCGATAGCTTTCGTATTTCTTGTATCTAATGATTATTTATATTTTCATGTTCCTTCTGTAGCAAATAAGATTGCTATAGAAAACTGTTTTTCATGCATAGTATTCTTATTATTTCGTAATAAATATATATTAGTATAAGAAAGCTTTCAAAAAATAAATTTTTTTATTAACAAATTACAATTGTTTATTTACAAAATAAAGTTACAATTGCTTATTTACAATATATTCATAGGCGAAAAATGAATACAAAATAAAAAATAACTTTAAAATAAATTTATCAAGTATGTACGGGAATCGAACCCCGGACCTTCAGCATAGGAACTTTTGCATATTGTCGTTAAGCCACAACCACACTTGTAATTTATCGGAAATAAACAGATAATTAAAGTGCAATGAAACTTTAATTATAAATATTTCAAAAATTATCGATTATTTACAGCTATAATGATATATATTCTTGAACTGCATGACGTGATCTACAAACCTGCAAAGTTTCAACTAAATCGGTGACTCGTTGGACTTACACTCTGCTTGTCAATCGAGACTAAATTTCGAGAGCAGAGATTTCTTCACGAGCAAAGAAAGACGTAAAAATGGTACCTAATCTATTTAGTACAGTAGTGGTAGATAGTCCTACAAGGTGACGAGAAAATGACGCAGCCAAGACTCTGCAACTCGTCCTCGAAGAATGCAAAATACTGAAGAAAATGGCAGCCGATCAACGGGATATCGTAAAAGTAACCTGACCGAAAATTTAAAACTCGCGTACAAAAACTCGACATGAATTTCCATATAGATACGCGTCTCTAATACCGGGATCCCATTTCAATTTCTAATATTTAGCTTCGCAGCGACGAATCGGGATTACCTTACTTTCGTATCACTCTGTAGCGAGCTTAACGCCGCTCGACTAATTTACTATACAGTTACCTGGTTCGAGGTAAAAACAGAGCAGTTAGAGGCAAAACGATAAAGCGCGGCTCGTAAACGAGGCGTTAGCGGGAGATTGAATAATCTAAGCGAAGTTCAATGCGACTCGATATCCCAGGCTACAAAGATTGAACGGTGAAACGCAGTGTTTAACGAGGGATCCAGGGTTATTATGTCTCCTCCGGGGAGAGATAGATGGTTTCTGAAAGGGGCACGCGGTATCCGGACGAAATCGAAAGAAGTTCCGCGGCGACCAGTCTTTTCTTAGCTCCTCTTCGTGGTTAATTCCGTCTGCGCTGATAGCAGCACGCTCTTATCAGGGTCTCCGACCGACCGCTGCCGCGTCTGTGTGGTCCAGCTAATCGACTAGACACCACGAACCGCGACTACACCGTGGAAATTAGACCCTCGTAACTTGGCATTTCTTCGCCTCGTCTTTTTTCAGAAGTCACGTCCATTTAGGGGACTTTGAATTAACACTTCCGCGGCTACTCGCTCAAAACCACGTTCTCTTTTCGGGGACCACAAGTTTTGCTGTGTCTTCTGATAAAAATACGAGATGCTCCGAGTTCCGTTAGGGTTCGGCAAGATAAGAAACTTTTCAGATATATCGACTAATTTCGGATAATTAACGCATGTAAATGAAATTATTGCTCGAATTATTTCGATACCTAATGTGGATCAAAGTGCAATATTATGGATGATAATTAAAATTAAGTTTTAACTCATTAACAGCTAATCATGAAAGTGAGACAATTTTTAAAGCGAAAATTGAATTATTTGTTCGCTTTTATCAAATATGATCGTTTCAGTGTTAATATTAGGTAAGCGTGATAGAATTTGGGATGGCAGTGGAGTTAAAAAGAAAGGAACACTAATTATAAAAAGGCAACGCTTTAACAATTGATAACTCGATCGGTGTGCACTGTACAACGATTCCATAGAGACTGAGTCGTTTGAACAGAGGAATTTGGCTGGTGACCAACCGACACGTACACAATCATACATGAGTATGTAATCAAAAAACATTTTAACATCGAGGTTATATGTAAGATGTCTCGACCTGTGTCTTTAGCATTCCAACAAAGCGAATAAATAATATCGCAATTCGAAATGCGAATAAATAACATTTATTCAATTACCCGATATTCGCTCATTTCCTGTTACTTTCTTAACACCGGTAATTTCCTCGAAAGTATCATGGAGTAATACTAAATAAATGTATTTCACTCGCAATTTACCACTCTCTTTCCTCCATTCCAATAAGTTGATTTCCCCTGTTGTCTTTCTCCCCTCTCCACCAACACTCGTTCGTCAATCATATACGTGTGTTGTACGAGATTTAGGCCAGAGTCGTTATTCAACGAATTTGCGAACATAGAAAAACAGTAAAGAGCAAACGCCACGAAGAAAATCTCTCAAGATTCCGTTCTACATAACAGCACGTGAAAACGTTTCCTAAAGATACGGCATTGCAAGACCAGTAGCGTAGTCAGTCCGAGACTTTCGCCCACCGCTCTCTGCACCTTTGCTTCTCCGCAGTTGACTCTGCGCTCCGACCAAACAGAGGAACAACCGATGTAACCAAAGACGAAAAAGAGGAACGCAAATGAAGCTAAAAATCAACCTATGGAAACGTTAACCCTTTCGGTATGGAGGAGCTGGCCGCGGTTATACATTCGTGGTACGAGGAAGTTTTCCAAGATGGAAACGTTAACCCTTTCGGTACGGAGGAGCTGGCCGCGGTTATACATTCGTGGTACGAGGAAGTTTTCCACAAGAGTGGTGGCACTGGAAGCCACGAAAACGTGTTTTGCTTGCGGTATTCATAGAAATCTCGAGCGTGATTGACACTGAACTCTTCATTCGGGCCGCGACAGTCATCGGTGACGATTCGTAGATGACGCCAATAAGCGACGGTAGTACCTAGAGAACGTTTCATAGATGCCGCCAGTAGGCGACGCTAGTACCCAGAGAACGTTTCATGGCCGCCGCCATTGGGCGGTAGTAGTACCGAAAGGGTTAAACGAAGCTCTGATTGTCAGCAATGTCGAGCAAACAATGAGTCCCGGTGTCGTTCGATCACTGTCATCCTCCGCGTGTCCGAGGATGAAATTACGGCTGGCGACGATGGTCGCGAGCAACAAAAGCAGAACGTTCAGTTACGCGCGATTGAATCGAGCTCTCGCGGCTTCCACGCATCAGGCCTCCTCTCGGGCCATAGAATGGTAAACGGTACAAGCGGTTTCCATGTACGCGACGACCAAAAGGAATCGACATCCAAGCGGACTTTTAATCGCGATCGCAATTAGCCCGGACAATCTCTCGCTGCAATTCCATACGTTTAATTGGGCGAGCCTTTCCACGGTAATTTCCCCGCGATCCCGGATATAGGGCCCGGGCAGAGGCGGCCCGCAGAAGGAGTCGTAGTCCCAGGCCTGTTCCCAGATTTTAATCCGGGAAACGGTCCGTGGCCGATAAACGACAGATAACCCGTGGCGCAGAAGTTTTCCTCGCTCGTCTACGATTTAATCTGTCGTAGGTAGAGCTACGCGCTTATCTATCGGCCGTTATCGCGCGGACCACAGCCAGCCTTATCTCGTGGAAACGGACAGGTAAGCCGTGTTCCAGGGACGCTCTCTCGCTAGAGACGATTAGAAAATGGAACACGAACACCGGTGGGGGGAACAGCGATTGTTTTATATTCGATTCCAGAGTTTTTCCCTGATATCGCGATGCAGAGACAGTTATTAACCCTCCGTGCTTGAGAGGCGACCCTCAGACGCCATTTTAACTCTTTGCACTCGAGAGGCGCCTTTCAGTCGCCATTTGATAAAATTTCGAAACTCGATATTAATTAATATATCAAATTTAACCCTTTGCACTCGAGAGACGCCTCTCAGTCGCCATTTAATCAGATTTCAGAAGTAAATTCTACGTCTTAAGTTGCACACGATTTCTTATTTATCGTTTTAAAAATATCGTCGACCTTATGGCAGAAAGTCTTCGAAGTGCTATTTTCCTGTAACGAAAAAATCGCCGAGTGCAAAGGGTTAATTATTATACGATTTCTTATTTACTGCTAAAAAATATCGTCAACTTTATAGCTTTATAGAAAATCTTTGAACTCTTACTCTGCTTTCGCCGAGAAATCGTCGAGTGCAAAGGGTTAAAATAACGCAACAGTGTGCGAGGTATCGAAATTAAATAATTTTACGTATTAATTATTATACGATTTCTTATTTACTGTTCAAAAAATGTCATTAGTCTTATAGCAGAAAATTTTTCAACTCGTACCCTTCTTTAGCCAAAAAATCGTCGAGCGCAAAGGTTTAATCGGAACCTAAATCGGATCGATGTTAACTAATATATCAAATTTGAAATTACCCAACGATGCGTGGAATGTCGAAGTAAAATAATTCTACGTCTTATTTTGCATACGATTTTTTATTTACCGTTTTAAAAATATGACAAAAAGTCTTCGAATTGCTATTTTTCTGTAACGAAAAATTCTCAGAGTGCAAAGGCTTAACGTCCGTCTATCTGCACTTTTCCATGAAGCTTCGAGATTCTCACCGTTTACCGGATCGCGAGATTATAGCAGATCTGCGGTATAGTTTGTTCGAGAAAAGTAGTATTCCTAGCGTCACTCGATTTACTTGCAATTCTTTATTTCTGAATTCCGATTTTGAATATAACGAGATAGGTGTAAAATATTTTTTCGATCATTAAGAAAATTTTAAAGCGTAGCTGGATAGGTCCTTTTTCTTCAAAATAGTAATATTCGTCGTACGACTCGGTTTTCACTGATTTTAATCCTTTGCACTCGAGAGGCGCCCTTTAGTCGCCATTTGATAAAATTTCGAAGCTAGATATTAATTAATATATCAAATTTTAAATAAAGTAACAGTGTGGAAGGTATCGAAATTAAATAATTCTTCGTGTTAATTATTATATGATTTCTTACTTACTGCTCTGAAAATATCATCAGCTTTATAACAAAATTTTTCAACTCGTACCCTTCCTTAACCAAAAAATCGTCGAGCACAAAGGGTTAAATTGTAGACAGGTTTTAATATCCCTCCCATCTTTTCTTATATTTTTTGCTAATTCGATGATGACACTTATGTCAAAATGAAAAAGGAAAATTACTATTACTAGTATTTCAGTTCAATATTTCGCGTCTAGTTATTTCTGATCTAATTATTCTCTCATATTCGAAGACTCTTAAAATGTTCTTCCTATAACCTGATTCATGAACAAATTTCGTTCATGCACTCCAAAGCGCAGTTTAATAGTTACTTTCCTTCCCTAAAGAGGATTCTTCCCATGATTCGAGTAAAAATATACGTCTTCACTGATTTTATATTATATATTTAAATTTAAAGCGTATATTTAATCCCTCCTATCTTTTCTTACATCTTTTGCTAGTTCAGTGATGCCGCTTATGTCAAAATAAAAAAGGAGAATTACGCGTATTTCAGTTGAATATTTTACTAATGCGTTTAATTATTTTTGATCTAGTTATTCTGTCATATTGAAAGACTCTTAAAATGTTCTCTCTATAACCCGATTCGTGAAAAATTTTCGTTTATGGACCCCAAAGCGCAGTTGGATAACTACTTTCCTTTCCTAAGGAGGATTCTTCCCATGATTCGAGAAAAAGTATTCGTTGCCTCGAAGATTGGAGATCCTTCCCATGTCTCGGTTCGCGAAAAAATACTCAAAGCGAAACGAGATAGCGAAATAGGTCGATCGCTTTGACGTTGGTCTGGTGACGTCGGAATACCAATAAGAATAATAGTTAAACGAGACGATTCGATTTATAGACGGCGAATTAGAAACGGGGCTCTATCGTCATCGAGGGATTTCAATTAAAGGACGATCGGTCAATTAAACTTAGGCCAGGACGGAGCGTAACCGCACGCTTTCCACACAATGCGCGGCGCGATTAACATACCTAATAGAGTCGCGGTTTCGACACGCGGCTCGTCGGCCGCGGAGCAACGACACTTCGGGTTATTAATCGTGCTCACGCCGCTGGGAACACGTTGCACACGCGTTGCAGCGAAATTATCGAGGTCTTCTCAGCGCGCCTCTCGCGTAGCAGACTGAACTTTTCATGCAAAAGAGCGGAGACCTTCGCGGCTACACCTGGAAATGTCTCGTGTTCCTCGTAATCGATCACGGTGTCTGGATAAAAGGATGAAAACGCGGGGATAATTACCAAGTTCAAAATCACCTATAAACACCACCGAGCCGTGGTATTGTATTTAAATTCGTGGCTCGAACGAGGTATGCAAACGAAGCACTCTAGTCTTCGTGGCTAATTGATTTCCAGATAAATCGCAGCGTTAAGAATCGGTGTCGATTCGTCTTCCTCCACTTTCTGCAAGAAGTCTTGGTCTCTGCCAACGGAGCAAACCCTACTTTCCCGGTTTTCCAATCAGCCCGTTTCGCAGGCGGTTCTTTTCACTCTACATTCCCTGGCACAGAAGCCGATCGATCGATATTCGAGGAATTCCTTTTGGCATTCGATCTGAATCTCGAGAAAGTCGCGGTTTTCAGCCGCGCCGCCATCTTTCCCCGTCTCGATCGATTTTGCCACGATTTCTTCCTCTCCTCATCCGCCGCGCGGCCATGTCTGCCGCCGCACAGGCGTCGTTTCGTAGCCTCCTGGTATAGCAGAAGGCGTCGATTTAAATACGACAGCCGTAGGCGAGACTCGGTAGGGTAACTTTCTCTCACTCTTCAGGGTACCGAATAACGATTATTACGCGTGACTCGTCGAAACCAAAATGGTCACCGGGTGGCCGTCGGTCTGTCCCGTCTTCTTCTCTCTCTTCTGCTATTCTTCTTCCTAACACGAAGAAATGCTTCGTAAATCTACCATCGGACAAATTTCAAATTCCTCCAAGTCCCATCGAGATAAGTCACGAAATCCTGAACCTGGATCTTCCGACAATCTTGGGAACCATCGAAACGGTCAAAGTGACTCTCACTTTGCTCATTTTTATGTTCGTTCGGCTGAAAACGTAATGGTACATATGGCATATACGTAGGTGTGAGAAAAATCGTTGCTAGATGTTACTCTTCGAGTTGAAACGCACAGTGTCAACTGTATTTCGAATTTCCGTTGCGAGAAATTGTATGCAAGGTGGATATCGCATCGAATTCGGCTTTGGTTAAGGAAAATAATGCATGCCAGTCGCCAGAAGCACACTTGCGTTGGAAGCTCGTGTCGGAACGAGAACGAAAGCGGCGTAAATGAAAAACGGTGTTTCCCCGGCCGGGATCTCGATTCGGGTCAGCCAGTCGGCGACGGGGTACCGATTTACGAGGACGTAGCGTGGCCCAGGAGCAAGAGAGCGCAGCGGAGAACGGAAACAGCGACGGGGAGACCAGGACAGGTGGCCCCCGGTGCGGACGTCGTTCTGCTCCGTTCCCTCGGCTCGTGAACGGGCTTTAATCGCGGCCGTTCTCGCTCCGTTGCCCGACTACGTCGTATTTTATCGCTGTCTCGCTGGAACTGTTGGAACAGCAACGGACCACGGGGCAGAAAGAGAGGAAGAGGTCGGTTCGCCGGTAGAGAGGAGGTAGAACGGGAACGGGCCCGATTTAACGAGCATTTACGATCCTCCGAGAGGGAGAATCAATCGTGGATGGACCCAAATATCGCGGACACGTTCTCCATTTACCCGTCCTTAGGGAATTTCTCTTCTGCGTTTCTTTATTTCTAGTTTCGCGGACTAACGTCGTGGGAAAGCAGGCAATCGTGGATCTGCTCGCTCCGAGATCCCAAACCCAAGGAGAATTGGCCGAGAATGGACCCAAATGTGTCGCGAACTGGTTTCGTTTCTCCATTTCTGCGCAATTTTTCTTCGTTTTTGGGTTTGGTAGGTTAGCATTGTTAAAGAATGTCTTAAGAACTCTTAAATATCGTGGACACATTGTCCATGTATCCATTTCTAGGGAATTTTTCTCCGTTTCTTTGTTTCTAGGTTTAACAGGTTAGGTTAGGTAGGAGAAGCGTCTTTCGAGAGACTCTTTTAGGTTAGTTTCGAGATCCTTTGTTCAAGAATGGGCTTATATATCACGAGTATATTGTCCATGTCCATATTTCTGGGGAATATTTGTTTCGTTGCTGTTTTTATTCCTATTTCCGACAGACTGCCGTTTTGACTGACATTTTAGGTTAAGTTTACTACCCTTCGAGAGAGAAATTCGACGGACGTTGAACTCGAACATCGCGAACGCGTTCTTCGTTTATCCATCCCTAGGGAATTTCTCGTCGTTTCTTTATCTCTAGACCAGTTAGGCTACTATCGTAAAAAGAAATCCAAGAGTGGATGTTCCGAGCAACTCGTTTAGGTTAGATTTACGATCATTCGAGGAGATGGACCCATCTCACTCTTCCTCTGAGTAATTTCCTCGTTTCTCCCTTTATTCCTGACTCTGGGGAACCACCATCGCGGGAAAGGATAGAGCGGTGGCTGTTTTGGGCGAGCAGTTTAGGTTAGCTTTACGGTCGGCCGAGTCGTTGCCGTTTTGCACGCCAGAGGCTCCTCGCTGCCCCGGCGTGGTTGTAACACCGTGGAGCGTTTCTTCGTGCACGTTTCCCGATGTAAAATCGTGAAACGCTAAAGTGTGACGCGGCGACTGGTTCGACACGCAGAGTTCGCGAAGGGGTGAGGAATGCGGAACCATTGGTTGATATCAGTACGCCTCGATAGCTGCCGCGTAACCAGAGTCCGGGTAAACGAATCGAAGCGAAAAACAAAACGGAAGGGAAAAAAGAAGGGAAAAAAGGAGGAAAAAGCGGAGAGGAAATCGTTATATGGAAAATGATACGGAGAAGCAGTGATCGGGGGCCCGATCGACGATGGATCGGAGCGGCGGCGAACGCGACGTAATAATAACGGAACTGTGCACGGTTCCACCGTCCACGCCGATAAGGGAATCAGGTCATTTTCCACGAAAGTGCCGATGATGCGCCACGCGATTCGCGCGATTCGCGGAATAATTGGAGAAAGTCGGTGAAAAGCGACGGGTGCTGCCCTATGATCCTACGTAGAAAAGGAAGGAGGAGAGGAAAAGAATCGCTCAGAGCGAAGTACACCCACTGGATCGAGCCTTTTGATGTTTAGGAGAACCGTCACGGTCTAGGAAACGTGGGAATAATAGATGCCGGATTTACACGGTTCGCGGCGCACCGAGTTCTCCGGTGTGTTCACCGCGATGCTCGTTCTCACCTTGTTAGATCGAGCGTCGCGGCGCGGCGGGACGCGGGAGAGGGAGAAAAAACGGCGAGCCGAAGAAGACCATTAAATTACAATACAAAATGCCAGCGAGTGAAACGTGTCTGGATCGTGACTATCGTCGTCGAACGGAAAAAACGGCTTAATATACCCGAGCCGAGCGCTTAGATCGCTCGAGTTTCTTCTCGGGCTGCCGGCAAAAACTGCTGTTCCCGCTTAATCCGCGATAGCTAGGCGCGAGGTGGTTAAAAAAAGGGGACACGGGACGAATCTCTGTTGTCCATCTGTTGCCGAGCCAACGGACACGCGTATTCGTCTTTATTTCGCTAATCGGCGAATCTTTCGTCGCGAAAGGAAAGTCCCTGGGACGGTTTATTTATCGAGTTGTATAACGCGTACCCCGAGACAGCCGGGGTAATTAACGAGACACTAGATCACCATTAATTAGATATACGCAGCCAGGACGGGAAAAGAAGTTGCCCGACGGAGGAAAGGAAAAAGTGTACACCTTATGGACGTTTCCTCGACCTTCGACTTCTCCGCGGCACGGAAACTCTTCTCTTTCTGTCCATAAATCTCGCGGGAACTGCCGATGCGGAGAAGATGGAAACTGGATATACACGCGGCGGAAACGCGTGAGTCAGTGATGCCTCCGGAGAAAACGACATCGTTGTACGAGTTTACCGTGGAAGCGAGGTCCCTCTCTTTCTCTCTCTCTCTCTCTCTCTCTCTCTCTCCTTCTCTCCTGTGTCCCTGGGTGCGTTGACCCAGCTTACGGTAACCCAGGCCGAGTGTTGCACCTGCCTCAGCGTGGACTTACCGGGATAAAGGGTCGTGCGACCCGAATTACTTCCATCTCCTTCATCCTTGGTCGCGCCTTGCCTCCGTGTAACCCGCGAAATCGCGCTTCGACTCGATCTGCCGGTCGATCAGCTGCGAGAAGCTTGCCTTTAGGTTGGCAAGAGACTGTCCTGGATTACGGTATATGTGAATGAACCGAGTCGTAGAACCGACATGACTGGAAAAACCTTGTTTACGAACTTGTTTCTCCCAACGGAGATTTTAACGAGCGCCAGGACCTCCAGACACCGCGAACGGTCTCCGCCATTTTTATTCCGTGCGTTATAATTCTCCAGCGAATGGTACCCCGTGACATTTTCATCGCTTCCACCAGCCGGCCAAAAACGCTCGCCATTCAGCAACGGGTCTCCTTATTTCTCGGAACGTACATAGACCAGCGTGCCATTTAATGGCCCCTTAATCGTCGCATCCTCGCTCCAAGCCGTTCAATTACACAAAGCGATCGCAGCGGTACCGCCCACGTCTTAACTGCCTCAACTGCTCACCGTGATCGTATTAATCTGTAATTTGCATAGCTCGACCCATTCAGCGCGCACTGCGGGTTCCTTCCTCTTCTCTGCGAACGTTGAACCACTTTCAACGGGGCCCGAGCAACAACGCGATAGTCGCGGTGCCAGCCGAGCCGGCCGAAGAACAAACTTCCAATGGCGTAACATAATTTTCCCCGTCGCGGAAAGGATCGTGGGGCCATTAGCCAGGCGCTGCCATAAATTTCATCGCAGATGACGTACGGTACAAGGAACGGCACACGAGCAATACTAGAGTCGATCGAGCATCACGAGGATCAGAAATAGAAGCGCCGGCAGGTTCTCCGTTCCGCGTGTGCCCGTGGTACACACGCAGCAAGGATGAAGACTCGAGGGGAGGGCACGCGAGGAGGTCTCCTCTTGACCTCACTTTCTAGAATCCTTTAAGTATATGGCGCCTTCCCGGCCACGGCTCGTTTATCCATTATCGATGAACGAACGCGCGCCGCTTCCCTGACACACGATGTGTCTCTACTAACCGAGATACCGCTGCCCCGTACAGATTCTTCGTGACAGATGGTCCCGGCTGTCAAACTCGCGGACTCGTTTAAGTGGAACGTCTGGCCCGATCCGTCTCACGCGGAAGTCGTGGCCCCATGAACGCGTGGCCGTTTTTGCCTTTTCGCTTCTTCCTCCCATCTTCCTCCCTTCTCGAAGTCCGCACGAAAATGAGCAACGCGAGTTTTTGCCGTTATTACACGGTTCTTCACGCGGAACGTTTACCTCGTTCGGGTGCAACGTTTCGCTCCCGAACATTATCATTCCCGGTTGCCAGTATGGCAATTCAGAGTTCGTACACCTGCGACACGATTTTCCATTTATTCCGACTCTTTTGCTAAGCTTTAAAAATCCTTGTTCGCAGATCTGGCCCAGATCCGAGCGCTGGTGGAGTCCACGGGGATGCTAGGTGGCTCGACGTGTCCATCCTGCGAGATGCCGTTCGACAAAGGGAAGAAACGCCGATTGATCGACTCGTGCGGCCACGAACGCTGCTATTCCTGTCTCTTCCGCAGCGAGGCATGCCCGCTTTGCCTGCGCGCCGACTTCAACGACGACGACGGCCTGGAGGGACCCTTCAGGGAGGGGTTCACCGGCTCCTCGGGCCCCATGTCCATCCTCGCGCCCACGGATGGCTGGATCGATGAGTCATCCACGGTGAACTCTCTCTGCGGCAGCCCCAGACCTCGCACGAAAGTCACCACGAGAGCCAATCTTCCGTCACGAGTCATGCACGTAAGCATATCATCGTCGTCCTCTTGGAGTCGCGTCGAGTAACACTTTCTTGCATCCTCGACGCTTCGCCCGCGCCTCTCCGACGTTGGAATGCCTAGGTCGTTTGCTGGCTATTGTTCACCGTTGTTCCCCCTGGTCGGTTGCATTCGCGTAATTCTAGGGATCTAGGGGGAACGGCAATTAGAATGTCTAGAAAGTACTTTCCGACACGTTTTCTGCGACGTTTCTTTTTTCCTTCGATCCATCGAACGATGCTTCACAGTTGGAAAAGTATTTAGAAAGGATCGTAATTAGAATTCTTGGGCGTTCTATTAAGCAAATGTCGACCACTCAGGGTTTCTCGTTTCTCTCTTCCTCAGCAGCGAGAGACGGACGACAGCGTCTCTTGCATTGGCACGACCAAGGGTCTGAAGAACAAGCCACCGGTACTGCCGGAGTCGTCGTCGTCTCAGGGCCGGCAGAAGCTTCAGATGATGACGCAGAGTATGTAAACAGTGGATAACAAGCGTCAATAGGAAGAACAAGCGCAAGGGACTGATACAAAATCGCTGTTGCAGGTTGTCCAACCCCGCCGAATCAGAGGAAGCGGTTCTTCCTGAACCCCAAGGTGCTCAGAAGCTCGTTCGTTCCCCAGAGGTCGTCCAGGCGAGGAGCATCGTCTCCGGAGCCAGTGGCGAACGACAATCCCTCTGCCCTGTCAGGTAATTATACCATTTCGCATGGTGGATGAAAGGTTTTATCGAGTACGATAAAGATGAAACGCAGCAGGATGGCAGCTTGCATTAATTATTAATCGTGAACCACACGCGTGTAGCTTGGATGGCCTCGTCTTGGGAGGGGAAGTCTCGATGGCCGGGTGTAGTGCTGGGGAAAATCAAATCGTTGTGGAGCAACAGTCAAGGGACAGCGAACGATGGGCTGAACCAGCTCATCGACTCGAGGAACAAAGTCACAGGCAGGGAGAACACTTTAGCAAATCGAGTGTGCATCCTCGTGTGTTTAGAATCGATACTGTGTACAGGCTGCTCGAATGATACCCTCGTTCCACTACCCAGTAATTTCTTGTTTGTACCACTAGCACTTTCCCGTCCTCCCTTACACATCCGGTAGAGCACTAGCCGAGTTGCAAGCATGTCCCGTCGATTATCGACACTCTCGCGTGGTGTGTTTGTAGCACGAACTTCTCCTTTCAGCCAACAGACTTGCGCGACCAAGTCTTCGCGAAAGGGCGTTCCAAAACTTTCGTTAGAACCCTACACCGAGGTAACATCGGTATCTAGTGGATCCTGCATCTTGGAAATATATGTGTCCCTGTGTGGTTTTCACCTTATGCATCGCTCTATCCGATCGGATCCTCGTTCGTATATGAATGAAAGTTTCTTTCTTTTCGCAGATGACGAAGGAGGTTGCGTCAAGCCCCTGTCCTCAAAGACGAGGAAGTCGTCCCAGTCGGACCTGCACATGAGGCTCGGCCTTCTTCTAGGCACGAATCACACTCGCGCGAGCAGCAGTGTAGACACGACAGACTTACCCGGTGCTTCGAACCGTTCCAGTGCAGGTGCATGCCAGTCCAGAATCCCTATTCAGGGCCACGACAGTTCGGCAGCCTCGTTCAGTAGCCTAACCAGCTTCGAAACGCAAACTCTAGCCTCGACGAACACCAGTCCAGTGTCCACGTTGACTGGCACGTCCAGCGAGGCAGAAGCTGCCGCAGCTTTGAGGTGTCCTATTAAGCCTAAGGCGAAGATAAAGGGAAAGTGCAAGTCCAGGGACTGCGACAGTGCTGGAAGCTTAGCCTCCATTTCCACGTCGGTGTCCGCCTCTACGTCCATGTCGATGTCCATGTCTGTATCCGTTTCGGGCCTGTCGAACGGTAGCTCGAGCCCTCTTACTCCTAGAAGACATTCCGTGAACGCCTCGCAACCTGGTCAAAGCGACGAGCTAGGTCAGTTCAAGAACAGACGGTCCTGCGCCCGGAGGTCGGCCAGAGCTGGGAACGTCAAGGGAGCCGTTGACACGAAACGTAAATTTCTTTGTAACGTCCAGGTTTCTTACACCAGACATCGTATTTGTCACGTCTGACAATGGTATTTCCTTTTTAAGTGCGCTTCATACAACACCACGCAACGCAACTCACCCTCAAGCCCCTGTTCTTCGAAGTACCCTTGCTAGAAGCCGATCCCCTGTTCACTGGTCGCCAGTGGCTGTTACAGGAACTGGAATCGGTAGTGAACGGCTCCAGTCCCGGAGTTCTGATCTCCGGATCCCCTGGAACGGGCAAGACCGCGCTGGTTCTGCAACTGGTGGAACACAGTTGCTTCGGGAGGAGACGGGAACAGCCTCTTGCGTCGGAACTCGGCGAGGAAATCGGCGAGAAAGAGAAAACCAGCTGCACTACTGCGTTGCATGCTAGTATTCGTTACACCAACGAGAAGGTACCAAATTTTTCCTATCCACGATTAAAATTCTTTCTTGCCGAACTTAACAAATAACCGGGAAAAATTCCGATCCTCAGGTTAGAGAATTAGCGTCCCACGTTGTAGCGTATCATTTCTGCCAAGCGGATAATAACAGTACCTGTTTGGTACCAGACCTGATTCATTCGCTGGCCGCACAATTATGCCAAGCACCTCAACTCATCTCCTACAGAGAGTACCTGCTCTCGGAACCACATATACAGGGTTCTTTGTCGCAAAGAGAATGCACTGTAGATCCAGATCTAGCATTGTCGAGGGGTATCATCGAACCCTTGTCCACGTTGAAGAAGACAAACAGACTGCCTGATACCAATATGGTAAGAAGGAAAACGATTCGTATAATTATAACTTTTCATTGAGACAAAGAGACCTGGCAATAAGAAACGTGAACTAAATGTAATCTTGCATCGGCAGGTAATATTAATCGACGCCGTCTGTGAAGCCGAATACCACAGACCAGACCGAGGCGACACCATAGCGTCCTTCCTGACGAGGCACGCACCCAATTTCCCTAGCTGGTTGAAAATAGTTTGCACAGTCAGGACACAATTGTTAGAGTGTGGCAAACAGTTACCCTATACTAGAGTCTCGCTAGATAGAGCACCCAACGACAGCACCGCAAGCAACGTAACGAGAGACCTGTCCGACTACATTGGGTACAGATTAGCTCAGAGTCCGGCGATTCAGACGAACGTCACGGCATCGGTGAACGGAAAGACAGAATCGTCGTGCAGCGCGAACCAGACGAGATTCGCCTCCCATCTGCTCGCGTTAGCCAGAGGCAGCTTTCTCTTCGCGAAGCTGACGCTCGATCTTATCGAGAGCGGTCACCTGGTGGCTAAATCTGCCAGCTACAAGGTGAATAGAACATCTCACGCGTATCTCGCTTTCGCGTTAGATACAATGATGCATCTCTCTTCCTTCTTTCTCTAATTTTACTGCCAGGGTTAAGGATTCTATAATCGACGTAACGAGGTTGGAACGAATCGTTTCAGGTGCTGCCAGTTTCTCTAGCCCAGATCTTCCAGCTACACTTCAACCTCAGGTTCCCCACAGCCACGTCCTTCGACAGGGTGCAACCTCTATTAGGCGTTTGCTTGGCTGCTCTGTATCCCCTGACCCTGCCAGAGATCTTCTACTCGGTGAACTCTCTGAACACTGACCACTTCGTTTCATGGGAGGATTTTCTACAGAGATTCAAGGTAAGTAGTACACAGATCTTGCAACAGATGAAAACACGCTTTGTAATCAGTCCGTTTGTTATTGCCTGTCGCTGCATTTCATTGGACCACGTAAGTCTCAGCTGTCTTTCACCATAGTGAAGCATTTTATAACAATTAAACGTTCCGTATAAAGATCCTATCCTCCCTTTCGCAATCAAAACCCGCCCATTCGTTGTACAACAGCCGGGTGTTCTCTCGTTATCAGATGCTCTCTGGATTCCTCGTGAAACGTCTGGACAACACGTACATGTTCTTCCATCCGTCGTTCAGGGAGTGGTTGATGAGAAGGGATGAGGGCGAATCGACGAAATTCCTCTGCGATTTGAGGCTCGGCCACGCGGCCATCGCGTACAGGCTGTCTCGCCTTCAGGCACCATTAGACGGCGATAAAGCCCTCGAACTGGGTCATCATATACTGAAGGCGCACGTTTACAGAGGCGTTGCCCCGTGTTGGCCTTCGCGCGATCTACAGGTAACCACCTGCTTCTCATTTGCATCCGAGAACGATCTGTTACAATAGAACTTTTACTCGATTACGAAATATCCTTTCCCACCTTGGCCAGGCCATCTGGTTAGCATCGTCCACGGAATGCGTCTCCTCCGCGCTATGCACTTTGAGGAACATCTACAGCCCGAACGTGAAGGTCTCGAGGTTGCTTTTGCTGGCAGGAGCATCTCCGAATCACATCACCGAGTACCTGGGCAACGCTCCAGCCCTTTGCATGTACGCCCACGAGGGTTCCGTCGAGATGGTGTCGTTGCTGCTGGAGTTTGGAGCGGATGTCGAGCTGACGAACAGTCAGGGATGCACAGCTCTCTCGTTGGCGGCTGCTCGTGGTCACTGCGACGTGGTCAGAAGGTAAACGAATTATAATCGACAACCCATGGTAAAGTTAATCGATCGAGAGTGTTAGAAAAGCAATGCAAGGCTAAATTCGAAAATCCTGTGAGAAATGTTGCAAAAGAAACATCGGAATCTACAAATCCGTTACGTTTGTATCATCCTGTATATCCATACGGAACATATCTCGAGACGGTGAAATTGCAATTCAGGTTAGCCGCTGCTGGAGCTTCATTGGGTCACACAGACATGGCAGGACAGTGTCCTTTGGTGCACGCAGCGAGGCACGGAAGATTGTCGGTAGTCGGCTACCTGCTAGCCTGCGACTGGGTAGTCCCAGCCAATGAAAGCGAAGCCGAAGGATCGCAGGACATAGGCAGAGAAGAAGCTGCCCAACAGGCTGTAGTCGCGGCAGCAGCTCAGGGTCACGAATCCATCGTCGAGTACCTGTTAGACATGGCCGAGGTGGTCGTGGATCGACCTGACACTCTGATAGGGGAGACTGCCCTGACTATCGCGGCTGCAAACGGTTCCACGGCCACTGTCTCAGCTTTGTTGGCTCGAGGAGCAAGTCCAACTGCTGTGAACGCAAAGGGACTATCTCCCCTGATGCTGGCTGCGAGAGAGGGACACTGGGGCACTGCCGAGAGACTCCTACAAGGTTAGTATCAAGATCTATTCTCTATCGAGTCTCTATCAAGACTGTGATGTGACCGTGTGACGAAATCGCTGCAGGTACCCTCTCAAGCAGCACCGACACCATTCTGGATGACGCAGCATCTCTCCTGGACCAACGAGATCCGGCTGGTCGCACTGCGCTGATGTTAGCAGCCTCGGAAGGTCACACGAACTTGATCGAACTGTTCCTGGACAAAGGCTCCGTGTTGGAGAGCAGGGACAAGGAAGGACTGACCGCTCTCTGCTGGGCCTGTGTGAGAGGAAGATTAGCCGCTGTGCAGAATCTCATCGATCACGGCGCTGACGTTAACACCAACGACAACACCGGGAGAACCCCTCTGGATCTGGCTGCCTTCCAGGTAAGATACTATTCAGAAAATCAACCTTAAGCAACAAAGCACGGTAATTACATTCCCTCCGAATTTATTGGGTTTCCAAGTCGATCTATTATCGATAGTACCTGAAAACCGACAGTCCTATAATCTTGCGGTCAATATTTTCCCAGGGTAATCCAAAGTTGGTGCAACTGTTGCTCGAGAAAGGAGCAGCGGTCGAGCACGTCGATCTCCACGGAATGCGACCTTTGGACCGAGCGATCGGATGTCGAAACATACCGGTGGTGCAGTGTTTCCTGCGCCGCGGGGCGAAATTGGGCCCCGCGACCTGGGCAATGGCGGCTGGAAAGCCGGACGTTCTATTAATCTTACTGAACAAGCTTCTCGAGGATGGAAACGTGCTGTACCGAAAGAATAGACTGAAAGAAGCGTCGCACAGGTACGCGTACGCGCTGCGAAAATTCCCAGCATCGCCGGAAGAGGACTGCCAGGGGCAGGAGCAGGGTCATATGATGCTGCAACTACAGACGTTTGCGCAACTTCGGCTGAATTTCTTGCTCAATCTCAGTCGATGCAAGCGCAAGATGAACGTGAGTGGTCGTGTATACTGAATGAACTAGGTTTCCTAATACTTTCATTCATACTAGAACGGAGCTATCTAAAGATAAATCACCTTACGCAATTCTACTTCCTCCTTTATATTATATCGTAGAGTACTCGGAGAAGAAACTTTCTAGAGCTCCAGAATATTGAATTTCAACACCGTTTCTATATATCTTCGGCCGTAAATATTTCTTTGCTCGACTCGGTGAATTGTTTTCTAATCGTTTACGAATTTCATTTCACGCAGGAATGTGCGGAAGCAATCGAGCTCGCTGACGAGGCTCTGAAAGTTCGTCCGGTGTCATACGAAGCATTCTACGCGAGGGCAAAGGCACGAGTCGATTCTGACCTCCTGGAAGACGCGCTGTCCGACGTTCAGGAGGCACTGCAGATCGCACCGCCGCAAAATCGGCAGGATCGGCGCGTCCTCGTCGCCCTGAGGGAGGAAATAGTCTCCAGATTGGACGGAGTAGGGACCAGCAAGGGATCAACTGACTCTGCCTGCAGATCTCGTCTTCGGGCGTCAGTCGACACCCTCACAGAGTTGTAATATTACTATTTTTCACGTGAAAAACTTTCCAACTGTTTAATGAGAACACTCCCCTTTCGTGAGGGGAACGACCACAGCGGAAGCTCAAGAGTTTCGTACGTTTATTTAAGTTATGAGCTGATCCTTCCTGAAGTGAACTCGCGATTCCTCGAATTCTCGAACGAAAGATGTCTATCGTGGTTTAGGATTCGCCTTCGAAATTGCTCGAAGGCAATTCGAAACGAGTGGAAGTATCTTGTATTTTTGTTTCTCTTTATCTTTAATTTAACGACTCGTTGCGTACGTTGTACGTACTCGAAGAAATATTCCTCCTCCTTGCGTTTTTTGGTTAATTTTGAAAATCAGCAAGGGCTTACACACGTTTCTCTCTCCTTTTATTTTTCCCCTTTTACTCTGTGCAATTGCATTGCATGACCGTGTTGTTAGGATTTCCTTTTGTACGATGTTCAATTCGATTACGAATCGAATACAGAGTTTAATATATATACATTTTTCTATATATATATATAGTAAATATATATATAAATATTTGTATTATATTACGCGTATGAAAAATTGGTTTTTCCTTAGTGTCGTTGTAATTTAAATGAAAGTTATTTAATTGTTTCCTCCTCTCTGCATCTTTCAGTATTTCTTTCTTTCTTTCTTTTCTTTAAATGTACTACCAGAAAGAAAACCGTGTATACGTAAAACGGAAGAAAGAACTCGTCTATAAAAGAGAATTTTGATATTCCAGCGTTCAACGATTTGTCCAGCCGATACATTAAACATGGCTGCCGTTTTTCCACGCGTGTGAAACGCCACACGTAACGATCTCGCTGACGTATTTATAATGCACTCGCTTGCCAAGCATTTAATTACACCTATTCCTCTGTAATCTGTTACGATTCGACCGGTTTCACGATCGTGTCCGAATTTATGTTAGACAAGGCATGCAAAGTTGCATGAACTTCGGTTACAACTACGATATTATTTGTCTCTGCCTTGGAGCACAGAGGTTCGAAATAAACGAACTTTTTATCGAAAACATTCTACCACCTTTCTTTCCGCTTTCCCTTGAGAAGGTCCCTAGGAGAGCACGATTGATGGGGTAACTGGGAATTCGTTATCGTTCAACTCGCCTTTATTATTTCGGATGATCGGATGTCCCCTGAAATAGGGAGAGCCACGATCGAGGTACGTTGTCCCTTAAATAAGTGTACATCGATTAGAGAGAACTCGTAAAGTGCGTTACGAATACGACGATGACACTCTTGCGAAAGCGAGATAATTTTCCGAGTGAAAATAAAAAGCTGAGAGTACATAGGGAGATAAGCAGAACATAGAGAAAACGCAAATATTATCGTCAAACGAAATCCTTTCAATTGGTACCTTTCCCAAGGTATAGGAAAAACGAAGAAGTATCTTTATCCCGATCCTTTCGGGACAGAGATAAATTGAATAAATAAAACATATAGTGTCGCTTTCACAGGCGTGTCGCCAATTGAGAACGGTGAGTTACGCGTGTTACGCTTCACCTAGAATATCTCCAAGAGTTAGTACCAAGAGTTACGGATTTTGGTCTCGAGTCTGCCGCCATTGCGCGCTAGGCGGCCACTTTTTAAGTACACTTTAGTTCGATTAATATATGCATACGCAAATATCATAAGAATAATCATAAATATCTGGAAATCCGCATGATCACATCGATGAGACCACGAGTCATCGTATACTCCGACGTTAGTGTCGATTGTAGACATTGTACGTATATCGTTTCGCGATCAGAAAGTAGCATTGCACCAAAAACCAGCGCGGCGATCAGAGAATAGCAGATTACACGCATGTACGATTAAATAGAAGAAGTTACAGTCGTCTGCTCTGCAGCTTCCGCGTCGTCGTTTCATACTCTCATATGAAACGACCCATCGACTCCTATCTCTGACTAGCATTCGCCTCGCACGAATCTACATTGTCACTTCCATATACCTTGCTCTGGGACACTTTTGATACATCTGTACGCGATCGAGGATAGTGTATAAAAGAATGTCGAAGCTCGAGTAACATCGTATTTGAACTTTTCATTGAACACGTAGTCTACGTTTGATTGACAAGTGAACGAAGAAGAAACGAGCAATAGCATTTGTACTCACGACCCTGTCGAACTGGTTGTACGATAAATTGAAAAGAAAAAGGACGGGAAAGAAAAACATAAGAAACGAGAGCCGTGTTAAATCGGAACCTTAAATGGTTCGAATCGTTCGAGAATAGGATAGAATTTCATAAGAACAGTCAAACGATTCGTTCATCATCGGAGAAGGATCGTCCACGAAATTGCATAGACCTATTTCCTCGCCTGTCCCCGTGCGATCCCAGTTTAATGATCAGTTCCAACGAGACCACCTGCATCGAATTACCCGTACTTTAGATTCGTTGAGAACTGTGTCACGAATAAATCCATCGGTCTCGTTGGAACCGTATCACGTCTGGGCTCGATTATCCAGCGAAAAGCGAAGCGAATCGACGAGCCGGCTGACGTGGTATGAAATACGAAGCAAACGAAGCGCGTTAGACGATCTTTAAAGTGACGGTAATCGATGACACGGCGATCTATGAATATTTCAACGAACGATTTGCATTCGGAAGATTAGCGACAAACTGTCAATATCCGCGTTGGCCCAAGATGGAAATTGGCCTAGCTTCGAGGTGTTACGTTTACGCAAATCGTTTCAGCTTGATCTTAACCCTTTCGCTACGGGCGGACTCGCCGCCGTGACGAAACTGTGCATCGTCAGAGGCATTTGGTTTGCTGAGTATTGAGTTCCGTAATAAGCAAATATAACAAAATACTAAAATACTATAGCAAAACAAAATACTCACGCTGCATGTCCAGAGTGAGATAATTGATGTGCAATAACTGCAGATGCTCGTCGTATGTACAATACGTGGCATTTTATGGAGAGCGACTATAGTCGCCCATAGTACCTCAGTGGTAATTGATGGAGAGCGATTATAGTCGCCCGTAGTACCTCATTGGCATCATATGGAGAGCGAATATAGTCGCCCGTAGTAGCGAAAGAGTTAAACGCATCGTCGAGGTCTATAGTAGCGATCGTCTGTCGGAGAAAGACCGTACCAAGTTCACTAACCACGTGTCCTGAACACCAGCTCCCCGAATCGCTGTTCGTCGCGTGGAAGCGCGGTCGTGAACGAGATTCCCGACGTTTCCTCGCTGGATCGCCTGCAAAGGGTACCATCGAGGAAAGCTCCCAACGCGTTCGTCGATCATCGTCGTTCCCTGCGTCGATTGTCTGCGGTACCGTTCAACGGGCTGCGACGGAAGATCCTTGTGCCTGGCGAGGAACGCGACAACGAGGACGAGGCAGGAACGCGACGGCGTTTCGTGTGAGGTGCGTGGACGGGACAACAGAGTGTCGAAGACATCACAGAAGCGCGCGAATCGCAAGCTAGTGAGCCTTGTAAGTGCCTTTGTTCTGGTAGCCCTGCACGTAGTCAGATTGGTCGGGCAGGTCCTTTCGACCAGCGATGCCTTTGCCCCTCCCGCTCTCGTCGAATCTCTGCTTGTGCGACCCGGTGTACTTGCTGACGTCCGTCAGTCTGTCTACCGTGGAGGCTGCTTTCCCAGCCTAAAAATTTGCAGGAAATGTACAATAATTCGATGGGAAACGATACAGGGCGACTGGAATGAAACGATGCGTCAGGTCTCGACACTTGAAGGATATTTTCTCGATATTACTCATAAGTCTATAAGTATTTCTCAGGATTAAATGTCTTTTTCTAGAAGACTCTTAGGACATTTAAGAAATATTGGTATAATTAAGACGAAGGTTACTCGTTTATCTCGACGCGTGGGCGAGAATTTAAGATTAATTGCTAGAAATTATGTCCATAGATCTGACGACAACGTAAATCTTCAGTGTCGATACCGTGACGGGCAAGGTCAAGGCAGTAAGTGGGCAAACTGCACCTGCTTTACACCGATGTATGAAATCGTGGGAGAAACTCGTCGCCATCGATCGCACGAGTTGACAGAAACTATGAACCTATGTTCCCTATTCGTGGTCACTTCAGAGATGAACATTGGAATCGACAAACTTCCTTTTGATACTTACACCTGCAGCGCCAGTGACGCCGGGTAGTCCACAGTTGGCCATTTTCTTCTTCATCTCCGTCAAGTCGACCTTCTTGTTCTTGGCCAGCTCCTCCAAGAACGTTTTGTATTGTTCGATGCCTAATTTCATGGATCTAAAAACGAAACGAGTCCCATATAAGTCGTCTAATTCGCCATACTGTCTTAATAATAGATACAAGCTCTCGTACTTGTGTTTCTTGAAATAAATGCCCGTATCGGTAGTGGTGATCTTCTTCGCATCGATCACCTTCGCCTGTTTCATCCATTTGTCGCTCTGACTCAACGTGATCAACTTCCCGTCGCTTTTCGGGTCACCGAATTTCGAGAACGCCTTAAAGTTTGCCAAAAAGCTGCCAGACTGCGAGGCGCCCGGGCTGCTGGGCGTCGAGCTTCCGGTCTCGTCGTCGATTTTCAAATTTGCTGCCTTATTAGCCACAGCCTCCTCCTCCTTCCCGGCATCGTTCGTCTCCTTGGCCTCTTTCTTCTCAGCCTCGGTATCGCTTTTCTCCGCCTGGACGTCGTTCTTCTCTACCTTCGAGTCGTTTTTCTCCGCCTGCATGCTTGCACCTGAAATCGCACGAACGGAATGAGCGAGGAAGCTCGAGGTCTCTGGGCTGGTTTAAACTATGATCGGCGTGGAAAAATCGAAAAGGCGTTGCATGATTCGAAGCGACTGTATCAGGGTCAAGTTTGAGCAAAAAAACCAAAGCACTAGGTGTATCTACAAGATAGACACGTCGGCGACGTTTTGAGGTCAAGTAACGCGAGCTATCGATTTAACATAATTCCCGTAGGCGGTCCTGTGAAATTGACACTTACGTGCTAATCAGCGATTGAATAATGCTCTTTAATCGACACAGATTACGCACGGTTACGTAAACCCTGCGATGTAGACAAACACGATCTGTCCTGCTAATTTCGTCGATTAATACCGTTCTTGTCCCGGGTCGTTAATTAATACCTGTTCCACGTCTCGGGCTAATCTGTGGACGATCTTATCCACGAGTCGCGAACAATGTTTCTCGATTAAGTTAATCACCGACGATGGAAACAGAGAAAGTCGATCGACTATATTGACAGTAGTTGGGCTATTTCGTATCGGTTTGTTTACTACGTGGACGGTATTGTGCCAGCTCGAGCATTGTCACGAATAATGGATTCGAGAGTACAATGTCCCGAATCTAACTCTTGTTTAACTCTTTATATTCCGCCGAGAAGAGTATTCCCTGTTCAATTCCGCAGCTCTATCTTCTCTTCAGCTAGCAGGCCTCGCTGCAACAATAATAGGAATCAAACTATCTGTCCTTCGGGAGATGGTATATTCAGTTCCCCATTCCTTCGATCACTCGCCTAAATTCTGTTATCGTGTCAGCTTCGTATCAATTATTAACCCTTTGCACTCGAGAGGCGCCTCTCAGTCGCCATTTAAACAGATTCTAAACATGGACGTTAATTAATATATCAAATTCGCAATTATCCAACGATGCGTGGAATGTCGAAGTAAAATAATTCTACGTCTTAATTTGCATGCGATTTCTTATTTACCGATTTAAAAATATCGTCGACTTTATGGCAGAAAATGTTCGAACTACTATTTTTCTGAAATGAAAAAATCACCGAGTGCAAAGGGTTAAGTCTTCGTCAAATAATCATTCCTTCTCCGAAAACTGAAGCGGGGGTAACAGAATTTCTCAAGTACCCTCCTCGAAACGCGATTTTTATCAGAAAACAGTACCATTATTGGCGAAGCTAATAGAACCATAATTTATCAGGAGCTATTCACGTATACTCTCGTTCATGGTTGTTTCACCACTCTCACCGTGCATCTAGGCAAATAATATCGCGCGCATGACAATCTAATCGGACTATACGTTTATTTTCCATTCGACCAAGGACGATGACTGTTCCATCGCGATTTCACGAGGACCGCGAGCCTCGATGGACCAGCTCCCAATCGGACTAGGTCTTAACCGATGTTGTCTTGCATATGGCGATATTGACATTCCACTAGAGTGTATAGGCGCAGTTAGTTGGTCGCGACGAAACGCGATCGGTTGCAAAGCGATTTTCAGGCCAGGTGAGAACGAATCGGTACGTCTCTCCCCGCAATGGAACGCTAGGAACGGTGGAAGGCCAACGCCGGGCTGGAGACACGTTGTTATTTCATGACTATAAATAGAGATTACGACGACAGTCGTGTTAGCGCAATTAGCAAGGAACAGGAAGCGAAGCGGGAGGGGCGATTGAGTAATACCGATCAGGTGTCCAACGTGTGCGTATTCCGCGTACCTGCGAAGGAATATACGCGAATTTCTACGACATTGACCTTTGCTCTCTCTCTCTCTCTCTCTTATCCATCGAGAGAAGAAATTACCGTCTTACGTGCATACAGAATGATCTGCAAAGATATCGTCTCCGACCTGTCTGCCGATTTCCCAAAGATACCAGGAATCAGCGGACGAGTACGATTTCGACAGAGTATTCTGTATTATTCCACGACAAAAGAGATTGCGACTAGGCTCGGGACTCACCGTGTCAATAGTACTCGAAGAACTCGCAAGAACGAGCCTAATTACACGAAATGGCTCCGAATTAGCAGGAACAACCGAGTAATCACTGCCGCATCGTTACACCAGTCGACTTGCCACGAATAAAACTGTATCTATTTGCACGATAGAAAGTGATAAGCGGCGACTTGTTCGCGAAGAGTTATCGGCGACAGACGAACCAGCCAACTGGCGACAGAAGGAAACGCAGAGCACCCAGCCGCGGTTTGTGTACAAGTTGAAAAGCTGTTGAACGCGGGTTTCGACGAGGAATCTGTGCCGTAGGGCGCATGTGTTATATCGATCTCCTCGTTCAACGGAGCACGCAGTCACCCTCTCAATATATCTTTGAAACTGCGTTTCACCCTCGGCTGCAGCCGAAATGAGAGCCGCAGGGGTCCATTCTAACAAACCCTGCACGATGCACGATCAGTCCCGCTATTAAAATCCCCGATCGTGATCCACTCAGCGTTTACGTCCCGTGAGAAACCGACCGAGGCCTGACGAAATTCCTAACATCGAGCGAAACTAAGCTACGTAGACCTCGTAGACTAGGAAATTTTAATTATCGGTTCGTCAGAATTAATACAAGTCGAGTATATCGTGAATATTTCTATATTCTACCTATCTTTATCTTTAATCGTAAACGATGATTCAGAGATTTATCAAAAAATCAAGTTCCAAAGAATCGCGTGTATCGGTATGAGAAGTGATACAAATAGTCGTGAGTTTTGCTTCTATAATTTGCAAAGTATCCGAGCTCCGTTCGATGGAGAGCCGTTCCAAGTTGGACGGGTTTGTTGGCAAGCGGATTTCGCGTGTGACTGCATCGTTATATTTGATAACAGACACGAGATCTCGGCACGTAGGATGAGACAAAGTCGTCATCCCTTATCTCCGGCTGGTGAACGCTCACGCCGGTTTTCGGGAAAGAAAATGCGACGCTTATGCGACGCTTATCTTCGCATAGTATGCCTCCATCCGCTTTTATATTAGGTCGTTACGTCAACGATGTATTGCGACGAGCGTAGAAATAGCCGAATTTCGTCATTCGAGTAATGGAAACGGGACTGAATGAAATCCACGCCGATATTAATAAGGGACGTTGACACGTGATCGAATTGTTCGGGGTGAACAGCTCAGCCGAGACGTATGTACGTACGTACGTACATAGGCTGTTGAACTGATTTAAGATATCGACATGGTGAATATTCAATCATGCGAATGCGCGTTTAATTTCGATAATTATTGGTATTAAATTGAACTTTGTTTCGTACTTGATACGCAAATGCGATTATGACTGATCACCTTTTCAGCTAGGTTATCGCCACGCACCACTATGCAGCCTCTTCAGAATGCTCACGCACTATATTGATTCTCCAAGTTCGCCGAACACGATTCCTAGTGTATTTTAGACACGTTCATCACCGCGATTCCAGCCTGGATGAGACTGAGAACGAAACTGAACGTACTCTACTACTACCGCCAACAGCATCCCCACCTACACCAACAATACCTTCAGTTATGCTCGTCGTTCTATCACCTACTTTCTTCCTCTATGCACGAAAATCGTTATTATCCTCTAACTTTATTTTATCCAGTCTTAATCCTTCATTTTACCGTGCTCGCGTTTTCCTTCTATTATTTTTTTCTATGCCGGACGACAAATTACTCTAATCTCTGGAGTATTTACTTAACAAACGCAACATGTATTTTCAACGTTATACGATTAGAGATATGGAATTGGATAATTGCAAGGACAAATATTATATAGAAATATGTTAGATAACTCGCAACGAGTAGACGAGATATAGTAAAGAGGGAGAGATAACGTAGGTAATTTATTTATTTCGCGATTGCACAAACCTCGTGGATAAAGTAGAACTTTGATTACTTGCAGGTCTTTTTCTATAAGTTTTAATCTGACTCGGCTGACTCGAACACAGAGTGTAGTATTCTAAGGCTGCATCAATCACAGTCGGTAAAAGCTTTTAGCTAAAGCCACCCGTGTATACGCAGAATCGACTTCTAAGAACATCCTTGACCTGGTTCTCATGGATGTCAGAAAGTTTAAAGTTGACTTTTCTGCATACAAGTAGTATGACTCAACGATATGTCGTACGAGTTACAATTGGCTACGCCTCACCACTGATTGTACGGAGGCTATAGGTACGACACGTACGCGTAAATGTTTGATCGGGTAACGACAGATCGTTAGCTCATTTCACGTTATGACCCTCGAGCCTCTATGAGAATTATGGATTACTACTTTGTACACCGACGCAAAGCTATATAGGATCAATCGAAAATGCAGATTAATTTGTTCACACCTACAAGCGGTTACTGCGCTCTAGCCGCCGATAAAGAGGATGCACCAGCAATTAACATAATTTGCTTTCGTTGTGCAATTCTTTAAACGAGTTCCCGTTAATGACTCGAGTGATACAAGAGGATCTTAAAATAAATGTGACACGTAAAATGCATGTCGTAATGAGGCTTTTGTCGAGTGAAATTCGTATTCGAATCTAAACTTGATTCGCGTTGAAGGACTTGTTGCACGATGCATATAAATCACATCGCTTGTTGCTTCATTGTAGGCTGACTACAACGAGGCAAACATAACTATTCATTTTGCGAAGGTATTATTTAGGTTGAAGATGATAAGCACGATCGATAGCAGAATTAAATTTTTTATAGACTAAGCGATCAGGGCTTTCTATTTTATTCTACTAATATACCTAATCTGAGAAACATATTATCCGATGTTTTATTTCGAAGTATAAACTATTTACATTCAAATTGGCTACCATAAATTTTGATAGTAGGAAATTAAAATGAATCTTGTAAGTTAATAGTATACAAAGATCTTATGCTTGAATTTAAATTTTGAAACCAATTTCAATTTTATCCAAATTAAATTATATTTATTTTTTATAATCATTAAAACGTTCCTCGTCTTCGCTACCTCAAATTCTTACTTAACTACAGTCTGCGGTATTGATAGTAGGTACAGCATAGTGCTGCCATCATTTAACAAAGCGCAATACTACAGTATTTGACAACAATCTATTACCGTGAAAATATAACCTGGTGGACGTTGGTCTCATTTAGTAACTATAAGGTATATAAAACATATTAAATAATTTATAATTGTAATTATAATTTTAAACTATTAACATTTAATACTTTAAAATTTTACGTAATCCTTACGGTACTTTTTATACATGATATGGTGAATGCAATATCACATCTTGAAATGCTACTCGATAATTAGAAACTTTTTAAATAAGACAAAATATTTTTATAGTAAGTATTCATTTATTTTTATAACTTAATTTAAATTTCCTTTCACATTTATATAAGTAAAGCCTTATCGTGTTAAGTTACTAAATAGAAGATGAAATGTTATCGATACTCTTACACAAATTACTTAATTAGATGTTTACAGATTTAATCTATTAAAATAATTACTTTTATACCCATAGTTAACATGGAACATTGTGCAAAAAAGCCAAAATTAGATAATGCAAGTATAAAAGAAGGAGAAGCAGAAATTTTAGTAGACAATACAAATGTATTCTATAATCCTGTTCAAGAATTTAATAGAGATCTTAGTGCAGCTGTATTATCAACTTACATAGCAAATATAAACAAACAAGCAGCAAAAATACCGCAAAAAGAAGATGGAATTACTATATTGGAAGCTTTATCTGCAACTGGTTTACGTAGCATTAGATATGCCAAAGAAATACCTGGAATAAAACACATAATAGCCAATGATATTTCTGCAAAAGCAGTGGAAAGTATAAAAAATAATATACAACACAATGGTGTAGAAAATCTTGTAAAACCAAGTCACGAGGATGCAACATTACTTATGTACCAAAGTAGAAAAAATAAGTTTGATGCAATTGATTTAGATCCATATGGTTGTCCTACAACATTTTTGGATGGTGCTGTGCAGTGTGTGTCGGATGGTGGATTGCTTATGATTACAGCCACAGATATGGCTGTATTAGTTGGTAATTCTCCTGAAACTTGTTATCTTAAGTATGGTGCTATCCCCTTAAGATCTAAAGCTTGCCATGAATTGGCATTAAGAATATTATTGCAAACTATTGCTTCTCATGCAGGACGTTATGGTAGATACATAATACCAATGCTTTCTATAAGTGCTGATTTTTATATAAGAGTTTTTGTTAAAGTATTCTCCAGTCAAACTAAATGCAAAGAAAATGCCACTAAAATTGGAATGTTGTACCAATGTACAGGTTGTGAGAGTATTAATACTCAACCATTATGTTACAAAAAGCCCACTGGAGGCTATAAATTAACATCATTGCCATATGTAGATCAACTTTGTAAAATCTGCCATCATAAGCAACATGAAGGAGGACCCATATGGCTAAGTCGTCTCCATGACCAACATTTTGTATCTGACCTTTTGTGTAATTTAGATAACATGAAATTGGGAACATTGAAAAGGATAGAAGGAGTATTAAATGTCATTCATGAAGAACTAGATGTTCCATTATATTACGCCTTTGATCGCCTAATGTCGATAGTCAGATGTGTTACACCATCAATGTTAACATTTCGATCTGCCTTATTAAATGCAGGGTATCATGTATCATATTCTCATGCATGTAAAACATCTATAAAAACAGATGCTCCAAATGAAGTTATATGGGATATTGTACGTGCATGGGAAAAGAATAATCCCGTAAAACGGGAGAAGCTGTCAAATGATAGTGCTGCAATAAAAATATTAGACACACCAATGGCTACAAACGTTTCATTTGATATACATCCTCTAGCCAATCCAGTATCCAGGCAAAACAAGCTAATGCGATTTCAACAAAATCCAACAATCAACTGGGGACCTGGTACTCGTTCGAAAACAAGAGTAGACTTAGAAAATGGAGTTGAAATTTCAAAAAAGATAAAAAATCAGAATAAAAATTCCAAAAGAAATAAATCACATATAACAAAAGATACTAACGAGATAAAACCTTCAGAAAATAATTGAATTCTATTCATACATTTAACAGTAAATTTTCATTAAAAATACGATTGTATATAAATATGTTTCTTATCGATCATTAAATTTTCCTATTCATGTAACAAACATGTAATGTATATTTTTATTAATCATATCTTATAAAACTTATAAAATTGTAAATACGAATATATTCATAATTAAAAATTTTATACCATTCTTTTTTTAAATCGGAAAGAAAATACAACAAATATATTGGTAACATTCAGCAATTTGTGCATATAAATAAGTTTTCATCATGTACCACATTATATATATGAAACATTTTTATAATAATTATTTAGTCGGGAATTCAAAGGAATAGTTGTCACGTGCCTATAGTACAAACCAGTTGTAATCGCGTAACAGGACAAATAAGAATGTATTCCATTCGATATCGACGAAGTAACTCATAATGGAAGTTGTTAAGTGGGGGAAATCTCTCAAAGGCTTTTATATGTTCCGTCTAACTGTCGCATATATATTTTAGAGTGCTAAACGGTCGATCGTAGACACGTTTGAATACAACTACAACAGGATGGCTGCAACAACAGTTACTTTAAGTAACGGATGTAAAGTTCCCGTATTAGGACTTGGTACTTGGCAAGCCGCAGTAAATATCTTTTAACTTTTAATATAATATACAATATTAGACTTCTAAACAAAGAAATAAATATATCAGTGAAAAGATATTTTATACGCATGACATTCATTAACGATAACGATAAATTGTGTAAATTTCGTAAATATTTTCTAAGGATGATCCGAGCGTAGTCGAGCAAGCTGTACGGGATGCAATAGATGCCGGATATCGGCATTTTGACTGTGCTTTTATCTACGGTAATGAAAAGGAAATCGGTAAAGCATTGCGCGAGAAAATCGCCGAAGGTGTTGTGAAAAGGGAAGACCTGTTTATTACAACAAAGGTAATTTTATACATAACGAAACAACTCTTAAACATTACCAATAATATTTTTATATTTTCAGTTATGGAATACAATGCATGAAAAAGACAATGTAGTGCCAGCATGCAAGAGATCGCTTGCAAATTTTGGTCTCGACTACATTGATCTTTATCTTATTCATTGGCCTGTATCTCATAAAGTAAGTATATGCAAAATTTGTAAATTTGAAAATTTGTAAATTTAAAATTGAAATTGTAAATTTGCTATCGATATAACAGCTTTCGGTAAAGGATATCGAAGATATATCAATTTATTAATTTATTAATTGCTTTTAGGATAATACAGAAGGTATATGGCCAGCTGATAAAAAGATGCATAAACAAGATGATTATGTTGACACGTGGCGTGGAATGGAAGAATGTGTAAAACTGGGATTAACAAAGAGTATTGGTCTTAGCAACTTTAATTCCCAGCAGATCGATCGTATATTATCGATCGCCCAAATCAAACCCGTCATGAATCAAGTCGAATGTCATCCAAATTTAAATCAGAAGAAACTGCGAGAATTCTGCGCGCAACGTGGCATTGCTATTACGGCTTACAGCCCTTTTGGTTCCCCTAGGCGTACTTGGGCAAAGCCTACCGATCCACAAGTTACAATTGAAGCACCGGAAATTGTCGAGATTAGCAAGAAGTATGGTAAAACGCCAGCGCAAGTTATTCTGCGATATTTGGTAAATATATCCTATTAGTACCCATAAACAATTATGAAGTAACGATTCATATGAAATGTTTAATCAAAACGATGATTATTGTTTATTGTAGATTGATATTGGCACCATTCCCATTCCAAAATCTTCATCGAAAGATCGTATTAAACAAAATATTAACATTTTCGATTTCAAATTAACCTCACAGGAAATTGCCACCCTTGATAAACTTGATTGCGGACTTCGTATTTGCGCTGCTGTAGAGTAAGTAACAAGTAAAAGCATATATTTCTTCTCTCTTGTTTTTATATTACAATTGTACCTATTTTTTGTATTTAGGATGAAAGAGCACAAGGATTATCCATTTAACCTAGAATTCTAAAAAAGAAGTATTACAAAAATAATTTTATTACCTTATCGTACTCTTTTAAACATATATTCCACGTTATTTTTATTTACATATGTAGTTGTTTGTATCTTGAATAAATCAACGAAATTATAGAAACTGGCAAATGACATTAGTGTTTATCATTCCTCTTGAATATTCAAAACGTACGTTCTGCAAGTTGTTATTTCCCATGCATTTACATACGCTACCGCGGTTTTCAAATTAGATAAATCGTTTCTCGTATTTCTCAAAATAAGTGTTATTTTATCGAACCAAGAATGAAGTTGATAATGTATTATCACTACATTTTATATTAAATATATCAATAACGTTGTGCAATACCAAGAGTACGCGTCTAATCTTGGCTGTACAATTATTCGCATCATCGTTATGTAATAACTATGAAGAATAGACGAATAGAGACGTAGCATGATATATTCTAGTAGTTTCTGAGATATCACTTCATTTGTAATTTTCACTACCAAAGACTCTAACGTTTTTCGAGAAAACAAGCATTCACTGACATCAGATTCGTTCTTCCGACTCGCTCAAGATCTATAATTAGTCATGGCTGAAATACCTACTCTTGCACTTTCCAATGGATACAAAATGCCAGCTCTTGGTCTTGGAACATACCAGGTAAAAATATATTTATACATTTCTTCTAGATGATAAACAATTGTTTACGTTTTACCAATCACAAGTGGATATGCCACATTGAAATTTTCGTTCATTTCTAATTTCTTATGTAACTGTCACATGTTTACATTGCGTGGTTTATTCGAAACGTTTCTTTTAGTTAGATTACGCATTACTAAATTTTGTGTTTTTAGTCGCGCCCTGGTGAAGTAGAAAAGGCCGTAATGGAAGCAATAGACCTAGGATACCGTCATATAGACACTGCATTCTTTTATGGAAATGAGAAAGAAATCGGTGAGGCAGTTCAAGCGAAAATCAAGGATGGAACTGTGAAAAGGGAAGATCTCTTCATTACAACTAAGGTAATTAAACTTTGTATTTAAACAAAATATCTACGTTTCATATGATATTTCTCACAGCTCTGGAATAATTTTCACAAAGAAGAAAGAGTGGTCCCAGCATGTAAGAAATCTTTAGAAAATCTTGGATTAAGTTATATAGATCTTTATCTGATTCATTGGCCATTTGCCTTCCAGGTACGTCCCGATCAACGCACTCTAATTATCCGTGTAATAAGTATTTTTAATTAATTTTTTCAATTATTTCAATTATTTTTCAGGACGGTGATAATTTGTTGCCTAAGACTGAAGATGGGACTCTTATTATGTCGGATACCGATTATCTTGAAACTTGGAAGGGAATGGAAGAATGTGTACGATTAGGATTGACTCGTAGTATTGGAATAAGCAATTTCAACGAAGAACAAATCACTCGTTTACTCGGTGCAGCTAAGATTTTGCCCGTAAATAATCAGGTAATTAAAATTTATATTATTCAATTATCCAATTCACTTTCAAGGATTGTAATAATATAAATTGTTTCTACTTAGGTTGAAGTAAACATAAATTTAAATCAAACACCATTGATAGAATTTTGTAGAAAACACAATATTACGATAACCGGATTTTCTCCGCTGGGGCAACCCGGAAATAGATTTGGCGTGCCAAATTCCTTGGACAATCCAAAACTAATAGAGATTTCGAAAAAGTATAATAAAACAACAGCTCAAATTGCTCTAAGATACATAGTAAGTATGCAGGTTCAACGGGGAGTACTATTTCATGTTTCTTTTCGATTATAGTCGCTTTTTTATGTTTTCATATTCTCTTAATGGTAATGCAAACTGTTCGAATAGAGAGTGGTTGTTTCCAACAGCAAAGATAAGTTTGATAAGAGTTGGACAAACGCAAACACAACCATGACTTGAAAAAGAAGGTTGCGTATGTTATGTCATATGTGAATTAGTTCTCTTACTCGCCGATACGGGCCCTATCATTAAAGTAGAGTCTACTGAAACACGAGTCGTTTATCTGCAGATATGAAATGTAATCTTTTCTTCAAAATATTTCAGTTGCAACAAGGAATCGCCGTCATTCCGAAAACAGTAACATCAAGCCGACTAAAAGAAAATCTAAATATCTGTGATTTTTCTCTAACCGATCAAGAAATGGCGACCATAGCGACAATTGGCACGGGACAACGCGTTTCGCGATTTCTAGAGTACGTACTCTAAATATCCTTCACGTCATAAATTAATGTTTAAACAGTAAGATAATGATGTTACTATCGTTCTTTTTTCAGTGCGCAAAAACACAAATATTATCCATTCAACAAATAGAAGTTTCATTACATACGAGTAAAATGGCAGGAAACAGCTCGTCAAATTCAGTATAAATTAATAGTGAGGTATATCCCCTTTGAACTTACATAATCCCACGCTGTAATTCGGCACTCGTTTGACCCTTATGTAGTCAATTAGATTTATTGAATGCCATGGAAAATTTCGATGCTTCGTACGGTGTGACGTCATACAGCGTAACAAAGCAGACACCGTCATGGACAAGGCTAATTGCATTTAGCCAGTACTAACTATGATTACAAAATACAGACGTATATCGTGGGTAAATAAAATTGCGTAAAAAAAATATTTGTCAAACAGTAGAGTGTAATCTACTTTTTACAAAAATACTGATAAAGTACCTTTCCAATATCTTATGGTACACCTGCAATGTTGAAAACAGCATGCAATCGATATGGCGATAAATGTATTCTAGCAACTATGAAAGGAAACTTGTTCCAAGAACGTATGACGCACTGACAAATCGAATTTCCGTAATTGTTGGAAACGTGATGGCGGAAACGTGATCAACGGACTAGAACGAAACAGAAGGTTGTTGAAAAAATGTTTTTTTAATAAAAGATTAAATATACTAAAATAAAAATCCTATACTAAAACAAATCTTAATTTTTATTTAAAGGTGTCCTACCTTCGTATTCATTGTTTCATATTCTTTGAACAAAGAGAATTTTATAAATACTATAATTTGAACAAATTCAAGCAAAACTTTGTAAAATCCTGAGAAATGTTTGTCATAAATCAAAAAGATTCTATTAAAAAAAAAAAAATTATAATTTATGCTCATTAAGAATTCTGGGCCAGACTTCTTTAAGGTCAATGAATTGCAGACTTTTGTGGGTGAGAACCCCCTTTTCGAATGATTCACTCAACAAGCAAATGCTTATTCTATATTTGCTTCCTACAGTATATGGGTGGAATTTTTTGCCACACGAACGCGATACCATACAACATTTTTACAGTGGTATTTTCCACTGTCCTCGAGCCTTCTCTTCCTATCTGGTTAAAAATGCAAAATGGATTCGTTCAAAAGCGGGATCGATCGTCAACCGAGAAAACAAGAAATTTTCGAAATTTCATTCACACGTACACGATAAATCATACTACGTGTCCTAACTCAAATTTCCCACGTATCGCAATGTTTGGTAAATTCAAGTACGACCTTCGAATAACGACAGTACAGTAAAAGCAATATTCTCGAAAGTATTCATTATAAGCTAGTTGGCGGTCACGTAATCGTGATATGTATTCGTAATAAAGTTACACAGACGACGCAATTACATCATGAATCATATCGTGCAAACGTAAGTTTCATAAACTATCGTATGCATCGAATCACATGCCTGATATTTTTTCTCTTACCGACATCACTTTTATCGATAAAAAAAAAAAAAAAAAAAAAAAAAAAAAAAAAAGGCTTCAAACACAGAACGAAATCATTGGATAATTTTTCTAGATGGAACGCAAAATTTTCGAACAAAACCAAGTCGCCGACGTGCAAGGGAATATTATCGTCGGAAATCATTGGGTCACCAATAATGGCTGATTGCGGTTCCTGGAGATCTAGAATGCTCGCTAAGGTGAAAGACTGCGGCAACGCCATTAAGAACGCGATGGCCTTCGACAAGCAGCCGAACACCTTTGAAACTACGCGAATAGCCGGTAAGAATTGCCAGAGCAATTCTTCCATCCTCTCGAGAGCAACGACTTCTGTGTCCTCAATACCGGATATCATAACGTTTAGTAGTATCGCGTTAAAGTACGAAGAGTACGAGGACGTGCCGGTTCTAACAAGGGACTGTGTACCGAATTCAGACGAAGCAGAGAAATTGGCCACGTCCGTAAAATGGAACGGCCAAACTAACAATACGAATAATTCGTTAAAGCGGTTTGTTTCGGCGGATAACATAACCAGCAGTTCGTTAAAATCTTTTCTGGCGCTGGAGAAGCAGATCAAGGAGGAGTTTTTGAACGAGGAAGAGAACCCGTTCACGAACAAAAAGAAAATTTCCGCAGAACCATTTCTTTCCTACGCGGAAGGCACTGCGGAATTCATTTGGTCGGACGATACAATGGAGGAAAGCATTTCTGGAACAGCATGGAACTCGACAGAACGTTCGAACTCGTTCGATATCGGAAATCCATGCACAAACTCGACGTTCTGCGAGGAGTCTTATGTAAATAAAAATTGTACATCTTCCCCGATTCAGATCTGTCCTTTACGGGATTCCGGTTTCGAAAATAATTTCTCGGTATAAATTTATTGCATTTCTTACGATTATTCATTAAATTTTGCTATTTTCTTTCCTTCCCTTTCTTTTCTTTCTTTTTCTTCTAATACGTCTTATTTATTAAACCTTTTGTAACCTTTCGTACGTAAATCAATAAAGTTTATCACAATGAATACAATCTTCTACATGTACGTATCAGATGAACTCGTGCCTTGTCTATTCCTAACATTCCATCGGCTAAATGTAAACAAAAATATATACTGTTACCGTTACAACCTTGTATTGGTGACATTGTGGAAGTCATGTAAAATCGACAATACTTGGTCAAAATTATCGTTTAAGTAATCCTCCTTAATCGAGTAACGTAGAGAAAATAATATTTGAGAAATAATTTCGACAAGAATAGTTGTGGCTTGAAGTTATAAACGGGACGATAATATCGCAATCTTTCAAGCTATTGATTCCGTGAACGGACTATCCATTATGCTACCGTGCACAAATGAACACGAGTCGTTTCTACCCTGCAATAAGTTTGAAAAAATATCGATCATGTTAAAAACGGGAAAAACCACTCAAAGCAAAGTAATGGATTTTATCCTGACGATAGTCGGTTGCATAATCCTGAAAATCGATCATCGATCCCGCTTACACAGATTTAAGGATGTTTTCGATGATAGAAGCTTAAATATTCTGTACAACGATTTGGAGAACCTTCTGCATTTTAATACCAATTTCGTTAACTTTTTAATGTTCGAGTTGCTATTGGTGGCTATCAAGAAGGAGGACAATTGTCGCAACAGATGCATCAGACTTAATACAATTGTGGATACAGCGAACAAACGATGGAATAAAGTTGTCTTTCAGAAACGAGTCAAGGCCATCGTAAAATTTTTGATTTTCCGGAAAATAAAATTGTCTTCTTCTATCTATGATGGAGCTAACACGTTGAATTGGCTTTGTTATAAGCAAAAAATCACTGTCATACTTAACAATGAGATCAATCCGAAAGATAACTTCATAATGAATAAAAATAATATAAAGAACAATTGTCAAAAAAGTATTACCAATTATACTTGTTATAAAATAAACAATGAAAGCATGAATAACGGGAACAATTTGAAAAGGTACTCGAAAATGGAACATGATTTTAATAAAACATCGAATGCTAGCATCGGTTCCTTCAGCAACAAAATTTATTGGTCGTTCTGGTTAGGTATTTTTATTACTACGGCTTTATTAATTTTTAGATATTTTTTAACACTTCGGCTGTGATTTTTTCTATTCGATGTTATTAAGTATTACGTATAAATTAATCAGTGAAATTGTAATATGATAGTTTTATTTGTATATATGCATTGGGAGCAAATTCCTATTATCCTATTCAAATTATTTATCATTATCATATTTTTTATAAACGCTATCAAGAGCAATGTTACTAATCTAGTCGATATATTTATTTATAATACAATCGAAAAATTTATTTAATTTCGCCGATTATTTGGCGGGATAACATGACATGCGATAATTTAGCTTATTTGGATAAAGCAAATAATATAATCTGTATATGTACATCTTATGTAAAATATAACATTTTATACTTGGATTTATAAAATGTGAAATATTTATCAAAGTGATAACGTAGCAGAATTCAGCTGGCACTGTTTTCAATATCATAATATCAAATTGTTATCAGGAATTTTTGTTATTACTGATAATAAAATATATATTGAATTAAGATTCGTTTTTTTGCAAATATATCCTCCAATTATAAGTCCCCATTTTTGTTAAGAGCGCGTAATTATGTTTTCATACAACACAGTTGTAATAGTATAAGATATTCCTATCATTAAAAACTTCCAATGCTAGATACGAAGATAAAATCATTCAACGATTATTCCTTCTGAAGTGTTTAAACACTTATTGTTCTTTCATACGCTTCGATAATAAGCTTATTCATGTAAGCTTAGATAGCTCAAAAAAGAAAGACATTAATAATATTTTTGCCTTCAATATTACTTAACTCGTTTGAATAGCAATGTGAAATGAATGTGATGAAAATGGCGATCGATAATCGCATATTGATTATAAACTGAATGTATTATGAACACGTAACTATTGAATGTACCGTATACTGGAAAAAATATAAATTCGTATACACGCATATAGCTTTCTTCCCCATTTATTGTCCGAATAATTTATTTTTTTAAATATCAAAATATTCAAACTACGGTCACTGATCGTAATTTGGTATCATGGCTACCAAAAAAGTTTTTAAAGATTTTAAAAGACTGTTTACTTACCGACAAGTGCGATACTTTAGACACGATCGATTTGTAACGGTACATCTCAAATTTTATTTAACGTAATGTTGGCTAACAATTACATTCGAGAATAATCCATTTTATGAGAGTAAAGTTATTCTCAGAAATTCATTCTTTCATTCTTAACGATCAAGGGTTGAACTGTCCCTTGCTATTTGTAACCGACTTTGTAATTTTCCATAGGGCCTGTTTCTTCTTAACGAATTTCCCAGCGTCCCCAGCTACGATCGAATACAAGTACAGAGTAAAATCTTTTTATACACATATAAAACTTATTATGCAAGATTATCCACACATATAAAGATTGTGAACGCATGCGCAGAAAAACATGTGAAACAGGGCAGTACAATTTTAAGGGGTCTAAAGTATTGTATCCTTTGGAGATTTCTAGTATTTCTATGTGAGCTTACTATTTTCGTATTAATTTCTTTGAAAATACATTAGATATGAAATATTAGTACCTGAAAAATAATAAACAAATAAAAATGTACTTCGTAAATATTTTGAAATTTGCATGTAACATTTTCATAATTAAAATATAATTTTCATTATTTATAAATCAAGCATGATAAAAGAAGTAGATTTTTATATTCATATTAATATTTTAATATTGGAAGAAAATATTTCATATCAACTAAAAGTAATATTATATAAATTATTGAAAGCTATGATGTTAAGAAATACATATTTCAATTTTAATAAAAAATTATCAATGATTTAAACAATTTATTTTTAAAAAGGGTAAATGTGAAACATAAAACATACGAAACAAAATGAAGATAAATAAAGTAAAAAATCATACTACGTTCTTTGATATACGGGTCTGTGTTCTGAGGTGGGGGCAAGATACAGGGGCTAATGTAGGATATTTATAAAAGAAGCTGAGCGAATCTACCGGCATTGTACTGCCGGCAGTAGTGTATGACGGTGTGGGAAATTTCAAGAGGTGTAACAGCAGTATTAAAAATTGTGTATTTCAATTAATTAAATTAATAAAAAGTATCAACATGGTTACAAGAGTACCAAAACTGAAATTCTACAATGGTAACGAAGTACCGGCGTTTGGACTTGGTACATGGAAGGTTAGTACCATGAATGATATATCGATCAAAGAATTCATCATCTATTTTTATAAAGAATATAAACAAAATTATTATATAATTATGTCCATTACTTCCCTATACATTGTTTATGATTTTAATGAAATCATTCATATTATTCTTATACTGATAAAAATCTGACGTATCATCTAAGACGCAATGTTTCTATAATGTTCTCGAATCTACTAGACGGATAATCGATTTACCTATACATGAAATGTAGCGTTTCGCTTAATTGTTTTGTGACAATGATGTTGTAACGATTTTTATTTAATAGAAATTCCTTTTGATATTGACTCTTATATTTGACAAACTTAGAAAAAACAAACAATATTTTGTATTTTATTTTTCTATTGTAAAATAGCATAAACTGATATTTTAATTAATTAAAATTTTTAATATTACATAATTTAGAAATATTACTATGATGAATTTTGTTCACACATATCATTAACCATTTTTAATCAATAATACAGCACATTTAGGTAAAGATAAGCAATTTATCAAAGTTATATAGATGATATGATATCATTTAAGGACTAATGTAAAAGATACATGTCACATTGTGCAATGTGATTTTTTTTTATTGGAAATATACTTGTCACTTGAATGCTTATTATACAAATATAACTTTTATTCCTAAATTGGCTAATAATTTAAATATTTTTTAGTCCAAACCTGGAGAAGTTACAGAGGCTGTTAAATTTGCAATTGATGCTGGATATAGACACATTGACGGTGCCTATGTGTATGGCAATGAAAAAGAAGTAGGTGCTGCTATTAAAGCTAAAATTAATGAGGGTATTGTGAAGAGGGAAGATCTTTTCATTACAAGCAAATTATGGAATACTTACCACAAACCTGAGTTGGTTGAACCAGCTATTAAAAGAACTTTAGCAGATCTAGGTCTTGAGTATTTGGATCTTTATTTAATTCATTGGCCAGTAGCATTTAAAGAAGGAGATGCATTAATGCCAAAGAATGCTGATGATACTGTAGCTCTGAGTGATGTAGACTATGTAGATACATGGAAAGCCATGGAAACTTTGGTATCTAAAGGACTTACTAAGAATATTGGCGTTAGCAATTTCAACTCTCAACAACTAGACAGACTTCTAAAAAATTGTACCATCAAACCAGTCACAAATCAGGTAAATGTTAATTTCATTTAGTCACCACAACATGTAATAGATGTACTCTTGAAAATTAATTTTATATTTATAGATTGAATGCCACCCATACCTTAATCAGAGAAAACTTTCTGAATTCTGCAAACGAAACAATATTCTTATTACTGCCTATTCCCCTCTTGGATCACCTGATAGACCATGGGCTAAACCAGATGACCCAAAATTGTTAGATGATAAGAAATTGGGCGAGCTAGCAAAGAAATACAAGAAAACACCTGCTCAAGTCCTTATAAGATACCAGGTATGTGTTAATATTTTATCCATATTTAAATTATATTCACAAGTAAATTTTGTATTAAAATTTTTAATTATTTTTCAGTTGGATCGTGGTCACATAGTTATTCCTAAGTCAGTTACAAAATCAAGAATTGATCAAAACATTGATGTCTTTGACTTTAAACTTTCCCCAGAAGATATTGAATATATTGATACCTTTGATTGCAATGGCAGAATCTGTCCACTGACAGGGTAAGTTTCTTAACATTTTCCTTTCTGATAATTTATATGAAAATCATATTTTTTCTAACACAAATATTTATATTTTTTTTTAGCTCAGAGAACAGTCCTTACTATCCTTTCAACATTCCATTCTAAGCAATCGAATTAGGTTAAGGATCTGATTATAATATTTACAATATTTTTTTCTGTACATTTTCTATGTGAAATTCGTATAGAATAAATTGTACTTTAATAAAAGTTCATGTGTATTAACTTCTTACATATTTTTGAAAATATGTTTGTCCTATTATAGGATTGGGTACTTTCAAAGTATATTATAATTCAAGAAGAATATTTGATAAGATAACTAAATATTGATTAAATTTTATCAAATGTATACATGATTCTCTTACATGATTCTATCCTAAGATATTTTCAATTTCAAAGTTAAGGTTACTTTTAAATTACATGTATCTATATCATTTATTAAAAAATTTTCTATTAAATAATCCATCCAATTTTTACTTTGACATCATACAAAATAGTATCATAAAACACACGATTAGTTACATTGACACAAAAGAGATTCATCGCTGTCTTCGCAACCACAAGAACAACATTCGCAAAATTCGTCTTCACTATCTTCATCTCTTCGTGAATCATCTAATTGCTTGGAACCAGTTGGTTGATATCCCTCTGACGAATCCAGTGGTTCATCGCTGCAATTACACGGTGCATCGGACAATCCACGGCTACATTTGCCCTTGCAATTGCACCTACAGTTTCTAAGTGGATATACGTAACTTTTGAAAGGTATTGAAGGGCAAATTTCACAGGGACTATTGAAATCACAGGGTACCACACGTGGTTTGCATCCCGTTCGAATACCTAAATTTTTTTTCATATTAGTTTCTATTAACTTTATTCAAAAATTAATTATATTACGCACCGTGATCTGCCATTGTATAACGTGGTAACTCGCAAAAAGGTTTTCTTGAAGATGTAGCGCAACATTTGGTGAGTTTGTTACAAGAAATATTGCAAGGGGGAATATGTTTTTCTACGCAAGATTTTCTCAGAATACATTGAAGATCCTGAGGGGTAAAACAAGGTCGATGGCATTGCGCCGATTTCGATTTCGATTTCGATGACGATTTATCGTTATTCGTTTTCTCATCTCTTAGTTTTTTTTCATCAAAAGATGATTTCTTCTGCTAAATTATAAAACAAACATCACTAAATTATTTCTTGCAATGGTAAAGTAAATTTTTGTACCTTATTCTTAATGTTCATCGATGCGGATGCATCTGCACGTTTCATCTGCGGTAACACCTGTTCCGATTTTTGGTTATTTGACCACCAATTTAGTATCCATGAAGATTTTTTCCCAACATTTTCCTGGGGCATCTCTGGTTTAATTTCTTGATCTTGTTTTTTAATATTTTGTTCTGATGTAGAAACTAATGCATTACTTTGTACCTGTATCAATATAGCAATAAATAAATTTATTATGTGGTGTAATTCTAAATGTAGAAATCTTTACTAACAATAATTTCCTGTTTCTGCTTTTTCTTTAAATCATTTTGTTTAGACCACAAACATTTTTTTGGTACGTAACATATTTTATTTCCGTTACATTCTGGATCTTGAATGCAGCTAATTTTTTTTCGGCCACGAACATTTTGATACTCCTTAGACGTTAACAATCGATTCACATGTTCGTTAAAGATTGTTTCATTCTGCTCCAATGCTTTTATACAATTTTTCAGGTTTAATTCCTCTTCGGCTAATTGGCGTATTTTTGACAAACAAAGCAAGTCCTCGGAATGTATCGAATGAAGACTCGGGGTAGTGTAACATCGCATTTCTTTCTCTAGATTGTTCAAAGTATCGTTCATTTCCTTGTTCACAAGTTCCAAAGATTCTAATTCCATTTCCGTTTCTTCTAATATAACATCAGCCTGTATGATTTTCTCCTACAATTAAAAGATACTTTATCATGAAATATTTTATGAAAATATAACTAAAAGGCAGGTGCATTTAATAGTACGTTAAATTTTGTAGCGAATGCGAAAATTCAAGCACACTGGTAAGATTTACCCGAATTAATCGCTGAATTTCAATCGTTCCGTACATGCAACTCCTCGGTCTCGCAGTTCAATTCCTTCACGGTATTTTTCAGACTTTTGAGAAGCTTCTCAGTTTGATCTGGATAAGGAGCAAAAGTCTTCATAATCTCGCGAATTTTACAATACGGCGCACTTTCGCATTCTTTCCCCATCCACATATTGTATGCTATTAACGCGGGAATCGATCGTTCCATCGTTGTGATTTTATCTTTTAAGTACTTCTGTCTACCCACAAGATCACAACGTCGTTCCTGCATCTTTGTGATGTTTTCGGAATACCACGATGTATGAGCGTCCGTTTTCATATCTGACTTTGGACCTAAAATAAAGAGAAACAAAAATCGGTATTTGTCTTTATAATGCGCAGGATAATTATTTTAAATGCATCACTTACATTTACATCGAGACATCTTGCTTGTTAAAACGCTGCTTTTTCTCAGAACGAAATTTATCACTTTGGACCGTATTAAATAGTATATGCACTATAATTACAGGTGGGTTATTGCAATTTTATTTTAATATTTAAATTGATAAATTATAATAAATTATCTTTGATAACATTTTCTTTGAAATTTTGATAATGCCAGTGAATGTTAATTTTTTATAAATTTGCTGTTGACAGTTGCAAGTAGAATAACATATCTCTGTACTGAATTAGTGTTTTAATCGAAAATACATGAAATGAAATTAGCAATGATATTGCTGTTAAAAAAAACTATCGAACAAGATCATATGTTTTTCCGATATACTTAATTATTTTTGACAGTCATACGCGCAATAAAATCAGTATGCATTAATATAATCTTTTGCGAATTGTTCAAAATGTATTAGACCCCATCAATTCATAACAGTAAAAAAGTATAAAACATATCGAACTGTTTGAAATCTGGAGCAAACCGAAGGGAATAGCAATGTTACCTCTAGGCTTAGTCCAGAGTTAGTAAAATTATAAAATTTAATTTAGAATGATGTCTTGTAAATATAACGGTTAACAAATAGATTTTTATCTAACAGAAGAACGGAAGACCTGACTAGCCGTGACACGGACGACGATAAATATTCTTTGTTAACCGGAACTAGTACATCTTTCCAAGATAGCAACGGAAGTACAATTACAGGCTTGATTAGGGCCGACTACGAACGCAATTTTGAAGATCGAGTTTTATACGGACAGGGCGGCAGTCGCAAGTTTAGCTATAAAAAAAGAAAGACTTGCAGCGGAAATGGAATATTTAGTGCTCCTCCTGGCGTCAGTCCCCATCATGTTAAATCGTCAATTATCCGTCGCAGTACAAGTAGGGATACGTATTGTATTATACATATCTTACCTTTTCAAATAATGTATTTTTTCATAACAGATGAATCTCGACTAATTTTCGTATGGCCACAAAAACCACCTAGAAGTAGATTGTTCAGGATCTTAACTCCTCTTATGCATGGTATCCTCATTGGATTTTTATTTATGGACGCTATTCATCTTTGGCCCGGAGAATTTTTACCTACATCGTTGCCTTCTGTAATGCCCGTTCCTTTACCACCTGTAAAATGTAATGTGATTGAACCACGATGGTTTGACAATACATAGGCTTTACAATCTTTTCACTTTCTTTGAACATCAAGTCGCGTAGCTTAAATTATCCTTCTTTAATTAAAATATTTAGAAGATAAAAAATAAATTATAAGAAAGTTTATGAAAAATTAAAATAAATGTGAAAGAAATGTATTAAAACAAAATTAAATAGTGAACTGCTGTTTTGAGAGTGTTAAAGATTTTTATAAGTTATGTAAAATTTTATAATACCCGGAAACGATAAAGATTGACCTATAGTTGCGTGTTCATGAACACACGCCATGTTTAGCAAAGCAGTAAACGTAAAACATTTTTATCTGTAAGTATGTCAAACAAACATTTATTTCAGAAATTTGGGTACTTACGTGCTCCTTTTGCACTCGGTATCGGCCGATATGTATGTCAATTACAGAGAGTAACTATAAAATTTTGTAAACATCATGGTGGTAGTCTCGGAGTCAGGTAAGAAATTTTATTTCCTAACCTTTTCTGTAAATATAAATTAATTGTATGTTACATGTATATATATGTAGTGTTACAAAAAACGTTATAAATTCTTTTTTGGTATTTTCGGATTAACATGTAATAATATATGTTGCATATTTTACACCTTTTAGTGCAAGTTACATCTTTTTATAAATTATAACTTATAATATTTTATGTTACATTTGTATAGACGTACAAAAAAGGTTTTTATGTATATAGGAAATTTTTGGAAAATGACTTAATTGATTATGCAAAGGATAATCCTGGAGTTGTGGTATATGTTAAACCAAGAAGACATAGATCTCCAGTTATAAAAGCAGAGTATCGTACGTTAAACACTCTCATAAGAAAAGCAAGATTTTTATATGAAGAAGTAATATTGAAATATTTACATTTATTATAGTGAATGGAGAAACACATTGGATATGTGTTGCTCAATATAGTAGAGAGGATGTTATACAGTGGATGGAATTATTAAAGACACAATATCATAATGGTCCAGATTACAGATTAATGAAATTATGGCATACAGATTTTCCTTCTATTCAAGGGCCTTGGACACCTTTTACTTTTAAGGACCCATCTTTGAATCAAGTCGAATTCCCAGATGTAAATATAAAACTTTTCTTATTTTCTTTTTTCTAATATTTTTTATAACGCTTACTATATATTTTATATACTTTCAGAAAAAAGTTGGTAAATATATTGAAGTGAAACCAACAGCAACAGAAGAATTGATTAGATTATTTCATGAACAACAGGAAGCTGAAAAATTGAATGAAGAAAATAAAAATCAAAGTGTTAAATAAATAATAATTTTAGACATTTTCAAACATTTTATTTTACCTAAATGAATAGTTTGTAAAAATAGAATTCCAGAACTAAAGATAGTGGACTCTAGCTCATTGCTATTATACATTTACAAAAAAAACATTTGTCTTTTTCATTTCTATGTGATAACATAAATACCTGATAATTATATTTGTTTAATATTAAAAAGAAGTTTGTATGTATATACATCAAATAAGTGTAAATAACATATTATATGCATATATATACTTATCGATACGTGATAGGAAGATTAAAATGAAATATCAATATATATTGTTCATAGCAATGTTTATACTACTGTCAAAATTACATGACAGATACATTTCTGTTTATTCATCTTTTTATACTTTCATTGCTAGATAAAAATATATTTTAGCATTTTTCGTACAAAAAATTGAACAATAATATCGCATATAGCACCACAATTTTTGGATAAACAAATTTGTATTCTAATATCCAATTTAATGATTCTACTATCTTAATCAATAGCTTCACATTTTAAATAAGTAATACTATCGTTATAACAATATTCGCTTCCTATAAAAACATATAGTTCTTTTTTTAGGGCAATTACATTGCTACTAACATGTGCAAATTTCATGTATGAAACATAAGATTTTATGTATTCCCTAAAGTTTACAATCATCAATTATTGTAATTAATTTTTTGCACTTAAATTAAAAAATATCAATACAAAACATTAAAAAGTATTAAATATAGTGTCTAATATTAATTAAAGTCTTCAATTCAAACGTCAGCTAGAATATGCATGAAATGTAAACAATATATTACAACTTGTATATAATGTATTACTTTTTTGTGTAAAAATACAATGAAAATGTATTTTTTTGAGTCGCACGTAAATTTATAAATATATCTTTTTTTTTGTTTAATTTCGATGACATTAATTATAAAAATAAAAAATATTTAAATTACGTTCATAGATAGCAATGAATTTTTTAAATAATCATTGAAAGATGAATACAGTAGCATAACCCTGATACATGTTAACTTATTTCTGTGGGTAATATGAATAAATAGTTTGTTTCTTAAACTACAGTAAAAAGAGAAATAATTTTCCCTATCACCGTCGAAAAAAGAAACAAGAAAAGAAGTACAATTTTTTCTTATATATCAAACGGACTGAAATATCCACAATTATGTATCAAAGTAATGACATAATGAGCTGATCCTAAAAATGTAATAATATAAATAGGTGAGTTTCATGCTACATACAATCATTCACACAAAAATCACATGTCACTGCCATCATTACATATTAGACACTTTGTTATGCATAAATAATAAATATATATAATGCCTCATTATAGAATCTTGATATTAAAAAGTGATAAATGTGGTACCTCCTTATATTCAACAGCCATACTACAACAAAATTTTGTAATATAATAAATTCATTCTCAACAAAGGGAAATGTTCTTATAAAAATTTAATTATTTTTCATAGTATAAAAGATAATCTAGATTAACGCATTGTACCATATTTGCAAAATTAAACAAATCTGACCACATACGCGAGCTATCTTTTCCCTTCCATAAACATCAATGTCCACATAGAAGATACAACAAAACATTATGTAAAATATCGTTGAAGCAAAATATCACACATTATATCGATTGTGAAAATACGACTAGAGACAACTCGATTTATTCAACTTTAAGCCGTTTACTCAACTCTTCTTGCTGTTTTTCTCGCCATTCTTTTTTCGGTTTCATACGTTTAAGTTGACCATCCCTAAAGAATAATTTTAATGTATCAATCTCTATAATCACAAATTATATTCTTTTTTAAATAAAATATAGTACCATTGTAAATCAACTAATCCACCTTGCCTTGCTATGACAGACTTTACCCTATTTGCAAAGTCAATAGCACTCTCTCCCTCATTCCTGTACATTGGAGGAAGGTACCATACATCACAAACTATAGCCCAACTCGACATGGTCATATATAAATATTGCATCATTGAATATCGACTACTATTCCAGAAGGCATCCCCAAATCTTGGATCATACTATTAAAAAAAAGAAGAGGAAATGAATTAATGTGATTATTCTGAGATGCTGTGGAAAGATTTTCTATGGCTACATATACACTTACCTTTATTGCAACAGGATAAATTACACCACCTACTTCAAAGCTTCCTTTTTTAAATTGCATAACTGATGTGTTATTTATACAAGTACCTTCAGGAAATATAAGAATAGGCGGATTTGTGGGATCAGAAACGTGTTTCTTTAATCTGTAAAACATGTAAAAATATTGAAATAAATTCTAAGTAATATGTATATATTTAGATCAAAAGCATACCGTTTCGTAACTGCTTCTCTGTCTTTAACTTCGGACCTTTCGAACCAAATATGCGGTGAAGCACGTGCTAAAGCCCTTTGTAGAATCCCTAAAAATCCGCCGTGTCTCTGACCAATCTGAAATAATATTCACCACTGAATAATATAAATCGTCCATTACATGATTTTGAAGGAATATATTTTTGTGCAATATAAATATGAATACAATAATAGAGTAGAATACAATAGAGTAGAATAAAATAAATAAAAATAGTGTACAAGAAAAAGCGTCAATAATTAACGAGTGACCATTTCAATGAATAAAATATTCTGCGTATAGTGTCGTATTAGATCATAAATAGCAAAAAACGTACCAAAGAATAACAATTGTCGCACATGAGTATCAGAACATCTATGGGTGAAGTATGATTTGCGACACAAATACCTCTAACAGGTCGATTTTCCGGATTATGATACGTAATTACTGACGATAAAGCGCTTGACAACACACCGAAGCACATTACGGAGACTTTGTAATTCAGCCATCGTTTGAAACTACCCTCTGGCACATAGCCCACAACTGCAGTACATACTGTCAGCCACATCACCTGTAAACCATAAGTTTTGCACCTAAGAAAGGATGATCTACCTGAATAATACTCAAGAAGCTTTGATATTAGTTAATTTGCAAATACAAAATCTTTGTAGGGTATAATTTGGACAATTCCAAGACAGCCTCATTAATTGTAACAGATTTCTTTAATAATAGTAAATATTAATCTACTATTTTCCAAAATCTACTTCTTGTACAAAATTGTTAAATAAAGAGGATATAGTAAACTTACTCCAATAAAACAAATGAATATTCTTAAAGGAAGAAGAAAGCAATATCGCATAACAAAACCACACATCCATATCACTGTTAGTTTCCAAGAAATGAACTCATAATGTCTATTTGTTCTGGTTAACAGATTCCAATTCTGAAACAAAAAATTTCACTCTATCATACAGTTTTTATTCTATCATACAATTTTAATTTATTCTTTTTAGGTCTAAAATATGTTGGAAAAAGATTGGAAAAAGATTACCTTCAACTCTTCCGCCTCGAAGCGAGACGTCACCTCATCTTCGATAATAGCCTCTACACCAGCTTTAATATAATCCAAACAAATCGCAGGTGTAAACTCTCGTTTTAACGTTTCAAATGAATCATTACGGATAAGAGTCTAGAAGAAAAATGGTCTTAATCCAACGTATAAATAATCATAAATATACATTGTTATGTAGAACAAAAATTACTTCATTTTCACCTACAGTCTGAGAACTCTCCGCTTTTGTTTCTTCAAGATGATTTTTATGGTTCTGCATTTCAGGCTCGGGTACCAAGATCAGATCTGTCGATCTAGCTATCACGTTATTGCTCAACATACCATTCTGCATTTTGTTCTCCGTTTTCCAATTTTGCACATTTTGTTTCTCGACGTGCCGTGACTCGTATTCTTCATCCACATCCTCGTTATTCTCATTCCAAGTACCGTTCCTCTTCTTCACACTCTCTATGTTTTGCCTGCCATACTGAAATTAAAAGCCGATATATAGTATGCGATTATTTGAGTTTGAATGATTTTAGGGAACCTGTGACATACATTTCTTATTGAAATAAGGGATTAACAATTCTTAAAACAGGGTAAGAACAACGAACCTATTAAGTTTAGATATAATTTTTGAGAAGTGAGTACTTGAAACGTGAATCACGATGGAACAAAGTATGGACACGTTATTTTTAGCAATATAAGTTACTTGGACCTTGATCCCTTACTAGTTATTGACGTTAAAAACAATTCTGAACAATGATTTTCTAGACATGGTTAAACTTATATTTATCGATTTATCAGACTTATATCTGTCCCCACAGCGTAGTTTTTACCATGTTATATTTTTTTTTAATCCTTATTTTCAAGTTATTAGAAATAGAAAATAAAAAGAATATAAAAGGTGTCTTTTCGTAGAAACTGCCGAAGATATATCGAAGTTATTGATTACCATATTAAAAAAATACAAAAATTTGTACAATAATTATTATTACCGATTTTCTATTTCTAGCGCTCAAAGCGTGTGAACTATTGAATTATGTATAAATATTCAATTTTTGCAAGCTGAAAAACTAGTTGCATTCATTTCTTAAATTAATGGCAAAGATTTTGAATCAATAGCGTAATGAGAATGTCAAAGTGTACATTCATTTCTTAAATTAATGGCAAAGATTTTAAATCAATAGCGTAATGAGAATGTCAAAGTGTACATTCATTTCTTAAATTAATGGCAAAGATTTTAAATCAATAGCGTAATCAGAATGTCAAAGTGTACTAACTACCGACGCGAAAAAGTTCGAATGTATAAAATTCAAAGCTGCAAAGTTCGAAGCTACAGTTAAAAACGTATCATCAGGCAATCATTAGTTATATACTTTATAATATCATATAAGAAAAGAGGAGTGCGTATGTATAAACAACATTACAAATTGGTTTAAATGCTAATTAAAGACACTCTAACCTTTGAAATAAAAGAAAAGAAATACGTAAACGAACCTCTGAAAAAGAAATAAAACGCAAATTTATAATCAATTAAATTTTCATGTTAATTCTGCATTTAGATTATATTATTTATTATTCCTACCTGAATAATTATTTCTCCGTATTAAATATCGATTTTCATTTGATTGCATCAAGTGATACCTCCTATAATTATTGTACCTTTTTCCTTTTCTAAAAAAAATCCCTATATCGTAACTAGAAAATTTATCGATTTTGTTCATCAAATATTTATTACTGAGCTGAACTAGTATTTTTGATAAAAATGAAATTCTTCGACAAATTTGTCAACATATACGCAAATTTCGAAATAGACAATGTTCTCGCACACGTGCTTATTTGAAATTTGACGAATCGACACATTAATTGCATTATAATGTTCGATAACGTTGATAAAGCATCATTGTTTAGAGAGACGCATTTCTTGGTCTTTACACACGAGGTTCATGACTCCTAGCTGCTCTTGAACCAGTGAGGTTCTAATCCCTTTCTTTTGTCTTTAAATAAAACTATTCCTTGTGTGATCAATATTTGTATCATATTCAAAGTTTATTTTACAATAGACTGATTTTGAGTCAACTTGCTTAATATTTTGCATAATATTTCAAATGTCATCTACGAACATTCTTTAATAGATTAGAATCTCGATTTCTAGTTGAATCGAATGATTAAATGGAATGAACTTCTTACTAATCTATTAAGTTACAAATATAATGACAAAGCAAAACCTCATTTTTGATTCCCACGCTATGCATTTTCTGACGCAATCACGAGATCGTTAGGAAAATATATGAAAACATCATTGAAAACGTTTTTGCTACATATTTTCTATCCAATGCGCATGAGCAAAGTTTATAACCTTTTAGAATTACACCATATCTGAATTGCTTCGAATATTCGAATAATTTGTTAAATATTATAAATTAATTATTATTTCAATTTCTCAAATATTTGATAACTCTTTTCAAATGATGAACATACATTATTATTAAAGATATATTCAAGATTATAGCTTTGTCTTTCCTACAAATAAAATAAAATCTATAAAATTAAATCTACGTTTTATCGTGACATGTATGACGAACGATCGCCGATAAACTAGAACAAGTAGTTTTCTAAAGACAAGAAAATTGTATAGGTCAATCTTTTAATATCTACGTATTATTGTTTAATAGAAATTGAATGATTGGTGATATCTTCTATCTCGTTAAAAAAGATGTTATGGTTTTTTCCAAATTTTATCCATATGTGACTTCATTAAACATTTTTAAGTTATACATATTTATGATCGAATTAGCATATTTATTTTCGATCTTCATAGTCTGACTATTCATACCATATGATTCAACATAAATATTTAAATCGTATGGTAAACATTTTAAGGAACCCGAGGTTTACGATTTCGAAATTACCAGAATAATGTTCATGTGTTTCAAAGCAGTACAAAAGGTATTTGTAAGGTTATATCGTAAAATTGTTTCTCTAAAAACTGTGTATGCAAGAATTTAAGAAAAGTTATGTGAAGTCATCTAAATTCGATACTCGGTCATGCGAATTGATCGTGTTCTAGGATTTCACTATTTTATGACTTTTAATCAATACGAACTTGTTACATGCAATATAACATCACACGAGGTCCATTAAAGCTTCAATTAATCTCAATTTAATATTTCACCGTACACATCATACTGCTTCTGAACAAAGATAGTATAGCTAGTACATATGAATAAAGTATACTCAAAAGGATCATGTTAAAATATATTATAAATGTATACGAAAGTGACATAAGGATAATATATTTATTGGAATACTGATTTCGTTCTATTAACTATCAATTTAATAATTTAATTAATGATTATTTCTAACTGAAAGAAACAACAGCATTACCATGTTATACTTAAAAAATTAAAAATTTTTACGATTTGAAAATATATCATGTGAGAACAAAACACATATAAATATATGATAATTAGTTCATTATACATATTGAATGTAACATTAGTACATAAGTATTTATAACTATTTGGACATTCAAAAATCAATTTTACGAAAATGACATTTAGGTTAGCTGTCAAATGAATATAGTATCTGATGCAACTATATCACACTATAATTTATACAATACTAGAAACTAGAATCAAGCTTGCATTAAAATAAAAAGAACAAATTTTTTAAATCTATGAATGCAGTAACGTAAATTTTTAATTGTTGCTACTTGTTGATTATTAAAGAGATATTATTCAAAGCACACTTGATTTAATTGTAATAGTTAAAAACGATTAAGTATTTCATTATTTAAAAAAAAAACACATCTTTTAATATTAAAATTAAATTAAATGTAGAAGAATGAATATAAGAATAAAAAACGTTCTATACTGATGATACTGCTTTTGAATCCTAAACTGAAGATGTGTCATTAACCAGGTAAAGATTATGAATGCCAGTCACGATTTTTTAATTATTTATCAGAATACAATAAGTAAAGTTTGTAATTTATTTTCTGTCTTACCTCAAAAAGTGCTAGTAGTAATTTGATATATAACCTCCTAACACCAAATGACTTTCCGATAGATGCCAAGAAGATGATAGCAAGCAAAAACATAAAAAAAGGTATTAAAAATAAAGAAACTGCTAAACACATCATCATCCACAATGGCGCCATTTTGCTTACTACTGACTGAGAAATATTCAAGAAATCTAAACGATCCATCGTTCAAAACCTATATGTGCGAATACTGTAGAGAGATATTGAAAATCAAATATTTACTGCCATCTAGGTATTACTAAAAGAGCTAAAGAATGTATAGTTCACAAAAATCAAAGTTAGTTTATCGTATGGTATAAAATGAAATAAAACTCGACAGTATTAATAGATATAACAATTTTAATATTAATTAATTAGATGTTGTATTAATACATAATACATAATACGTATAGTATATGTTAAACTAAAAAGCCATAGAAGTTCAGTTATAAAAATAAAGTATCGTCGGTTAAACACTGTCTTAAGAAAAACAAAATTAGTATAAGGGAATATTATACAGTAGATAAAATTATTAAATACATAATATTATAATGGTTCAGATTTCGGATTAATTAAATTATGGCATACAGATTTTCCTTCTATCCAACAGTCTTGAACACCTTTTATTTTTAAAAAATCATCTTTAAATCAAGTCAAATTCCTAACACTTGCTATATACTTATATATTTTTAAAAAACGTTCTTAAACGTGTTCGATTAAAACTAAAAGCAACAGAAGAATTGATCAAATTGTTTAATAAATAACAGGATGCTGAAAAATTAAAAAGAAAATAAAGATCAAACAAGTGTTAATTAAATACTAGATTGTTATTCCAAACATTTTATTTTAAATAAATAAATAGCATATAAAAATAGAATTTTAGAACCAAAGATATTGGACTTCAACTTAATACTATTATATATTCACAATAACATTTGCCTTTTTTATTTCTATGAGATGATATAAAAATTGGTAAACATATTTGTTTAATATTTAAAAAGAAATTTTTGTGTAAGTATATATACCAAATAACTATGTAAATCATTTAATGGTTATAGATTTGTGACTGTATAAAATAAGTATATATACTTTATTATAGTATATATATACAGTGTACTGTATCTCATTTTGCATAAAATTAATGCACTCGTTTAACTTGTGTTAGGTAAATGGTATAATCCAAACAGGAGACTTACATAACAATATGAAATTAGTACTTATTTGTGCTTTTCCTTTCATATGTATATGCATATTTATTGATATGTAATAGGAAGATTAGAATGAAACATCAATATATTATACTTAGCAATGTTTATGCTACTGTTAGAATAACATGACAGGTACATTTTTGTTTGCATCTCTTTATACTTTCATTGCAAGATAAAAATATATTTTTGCATTTTCCACATAAAGATAATGATATCATATACAGCACTATAATTTTTGGATAAATAAACTTCTATGCAAATATCCAATTTAAGCAATTCTACAATATTGGCCAATAGTTTTACAACTTTATATTTATAACAGTATTTACTTTCTATAATATCTTAAATAGTTAATTCTTTAGTGTGATCATATTTCTGTTAATGTGTAAATTTAACATATTAAACAAATGTATATTCTATGCAGCTTAGAATTATCAAAAATGGTAAATAATTTTTAGTACTTAAATTAAAAAATATCGATAAAAATATTCAAAAGATTCAGTATATAAAATCTAATATTAATTAAACTCCTTAATTCAAAATGTTGATTAAGATAGGAATAAAATATTCACAATATTTTATAAATTGTACATAAAGTATAACTCTTTTGTGTAAAAATACAATAAGCTTGTATTTTTTCGAGTTGCATGTTAGTACATGTAAGTGTAACTTTTTTAAATTTCAATAACATTAATTATAAAAATAGAAAATATTTAAATTATGATTTTAGGTAGGTGTGAATAATATTCTAAATAACTATCAAGAGATGGGTAGAGTAGTATAAGTCTAATACATGTTAACCTATTATTTTGCGAAAAATTAATAAATAGTTTATTTCTTACACTACAATAGAGAGAGAAGTATTTTTCCTCATCATCTTTACAAAAAGAAAAAAGAAAAAAGTAAAGCAATTTTTTCCTATATAATATCGAATGGATTGAAATATTAATAATTATAGATCAAAGTAATGATATAACGATGTGATTCTAAAAATCTAACAATATAAATAAGATGAATTTGATGTCTACACACAACCATTCACACAAAAATCACATATCACTGCTGCAGCATTCCGTAATAAACACTTTGTTATGCATAAATTATAAATTTATAATGCCTCATAAAGGAATCTTGGTAATAAAGTGACAAACGTGGTACCAGCAATTCAGCAATTTAAATTCAATAGCAATACTACAATAAATTTTGTACTATAATAATTCCTCCTCAAAAAAGGGAAATGTAATAAAAATTTAATTATTTTCCACAGTATAAAAGATAATCTAGTATAATGCATTGTACCATATTTGCAAAGTTAAACCAATCTCATCATATTCGCGAACAATCTTGTCCCACAAATAAGATACAACGAAACATTATGTAAAATATCGTTGAAGCAAAATATCACACATTATATCGATTGTGAAAATACGACTAGAGACAACTCGATTTATTCAACTTTAAGCCGTTTACTCAACTCTTCTTGCTGTTTTTCTCGCCATTCTTTTTTCGGTTTCATACGTTTAAGTTGACCATCCCTAAAGAATAATTTCATTGTATCAATCTTTATAATCACGAATTATATTTTTTTTTAAATAAAATATAGTACCATTGTAAATCAACTAATCCACCTTGCCTTGCTATCACAGCCTTTACCCTATTTGCAAAGTCAATAGCACTCTCTCCCTCATTCCTGTACATTGGAGGAAGGTACCATACATCACAAACTATAGCCCAACTCGACATGGTCATATATAAATATTGCATCATTGAATATCGACTACTATTCCAGAAGGCATCCCCAAATCTTGGATCATACTATTAAAAAAAAGAAGAGGAAATGAATTAATGTGATTATTCTGAGATGCTGTGGAAAGATTTTCTATGGCTACATATACACTTACCTTTATTGCAACAGGATAAATTACACCACCTACTTCAAAGCTTCCTTTTTTAAATTGCATAACTGATGTGTTATTTATACAAGTACCTTCAGGAAATATAAGAATAGGCGGATTTGTGGGATCAGAAACGTGTTTCTTTAATCTGTAAAACATGTAAAAATATTGAAATAAATTCTAAGTAATATGTATATATTTAGATCAAAAGCATACCGTTTCGTAACTGCTTCTCTGTCTTTAACTTCGGACCTTTCGAACCAAATGTGCGGTGAAGCACGTGCTAAAGCCCTTTGTAGAATCCCTAAAAATCCGCCGTGTCTCTGACCAATCTGAAATAATATTCACCACTGAATAATATAAATCGTCCATTACACAATTTTGATGGTATATATTTTTATACAATACAAACATGAATAAAATTATAATACAGTAAAACAAATACAGAGCGTACAATAAAAAGCGTCAACAATTAATGAATGTTCATTTCAATGGATAAAAATTTTTGCATATAATGACCTATTCGACCACAAATGACGAAAACGTACCAAAGAATAACAATTATCGCACATGAGTATCAGAACATCTATGGGAGAGGTATGATTTGCGACACAAATGCCTCTAACAGGTCGATTTTCCGGATTATGATACGTAGTTACTGACGATAGAGCGCTCGACAACACACCGAAGCACATTACGGAGACTTTGTAATTCAGCCATCGCTTGAAGCTACCCTCTGGAACGTAGCCCACAACTGCAGTACATACTGTCAGCCACATCACCTGTAAACCATAAGCTTTGCACCTGAGAAAGGATGATTCTTCCTGTATTGATGTTCAGTAGCTTTACCTGAAAAGCAAAGTTACAGGATACTGTTACCTGTAACATTTACTAGGGTATTACCTACTTTCAGTAGGTAATTGTAGGTTATATTACTTTGGAAAGTGACATAATAAAATGTCTGAAGTTATTTTAATAATATCATCAAATTTATCCTTACATATTAAAGAAGTACTTATTATTAATATTCACATATAAATAAGTAATATAAAGAACCTAATGCAATTACTAGAAAACAACCACCAACATGTAGACAATGACACAAATTCCCAAGACAACAACAATGCCTAATAAACAACACAATTTAGACACAAAGACAAAGACTATCTTGATAATGATATATTACCAAGGAAAATGTGGTCTGTGTGGATAAGATGCACGCATCAATTGTGGAAGTGTGATTTGCCACACACATTCCTCCAGGTTTTGGTTTATACTCGGGATTATGAATTGTAATTGCAGCAGATAAAGACTGTGACATTATCTTGAATGCTAAGAGACTAGCCTTGTTGTATGTCCATTGTTTAATAAAACCATTTGATAGCAAACCAATAAGAAATGTTGCATTTATAATATATAGTACCTAGGAAGCTTTGATATTAGTTAATTTGCAAATACGAAATCTCTATATGGTATAATTTAGGCAATTCCACATGAGTAGAATTCCATAATGAGAAAGACTCATTAATGTGACAGAATTTTTTAATAACAGTTAATATAAAAGTAAATATTAATCTATTTTCTTCAAAATTAAAAATTAGACAAATTTATACATGCTACTAAGCTGGGTCAACTTTTTGTACAGAATTGTCAAGTAATGAGGACATAGTAAACTTACTCCAACAAAACAAATGAATATCCTTAAAGGAAGAAGAAAGCAATATCGCATAAAAAATCCACACATCCATATCACTGTTAGTTTCCAAGAAATGAACTCATAATGTCTATTTGTTCTAGTTAACAGATTCCAATTCTGAAACAAAAAATTTCACTCTATCATACAGTTTTTATTCTATCATACAATTTTAATTTATTCTTTTTAGGTCTAAAATATGTTGGAAAAAGATTGGAAAAAGATTACCTTCAACTCTTCCGCCTCGAAGCGAGACGTCACCTCATCTTCGATAATAGCCTCTACACCAGCTTTAATATAATCCAAACAAATCGCAGGTGTAAACTCTCGTTTTAACGTTTCAAATGAATCATTACGGATAAGAGTCTAGAAGAAAAATGGTCTTAATCCAACGTATAAATAATCATAGATATACATTATTATGTAGAACAAAAATTACTTCATTTTCACCTACAGTCTGAGAACTCTTCGTTTTTGTTTCTTCAAGATGATTTTTATGGTTCTGCATTTCAGGCTCGGGTACCAAGATCAGATCTGTCGATCTAGCTATCACGTTATTGCTCAACATACCATTCTGCATTTTGTTCTCCGTTTTCCAATTTTGCACATTTTGTTTCTCGACGTGCCGTGACTCGTATTCTTCATCCACATCCTCGTTATTCTCATTCCAAGTACCGTTCCTCTTCTTCACACTCTCTATGTTTTGCCTGCCATACTGAAATCAAAAGCCGATATATAGTATGCGATTATTTGAGTTTGAATGATTTTAGGGAACCTGTGACATACATTTCTTATTGAAATAAGGGATTAACAATTCTTAAAACAGGGTAAGAACAACGAACCTATTAAGTTTAGATATAATTTTCGAGAAGTGAGTACTTGAAACGTGAATCACGATGGAACAAAGTATGGACACGTTATTTTTAGCAATATAAGTTATTTAGACCTTGATCCTTTAATAGTTATTGACGATAAGTTAGTATCAGACAATAGTTTTTTAAATATGGTTAATATTAAATTTATCGATTTATGAGATTCTTTATGAGATCTGTTTACGCTTCAAAAACTTACAGGCGGCAAAAAATAAGAAACTACGAAATAAAACAAAAGACGAAAAATATTTGGATTCTAAAGCTAATATAAAACATGTCATTTCGCAAAAATTATTACAGAACACTGTTATACAAATATATAAGTTATGATTAAATATTATTAATATATAAATGTAATTTGTATAATATAAATATATAATAGAAAAACAGAAAAAATTTGAATATTTGCATTATAATTATTAACATCGGCATTATAATTTTTGTATTCAAATTATGTACAAAACATTTGAAAATGTTAAATTGCATTTAAAATATTAAATTGCATCACGAGAAAGATCAAAGCATCTAAAGTTAAAAAAAACTAAATACTCCCATTAACTTCTTTTAATTAACATCATAAATTAAAATCCATGATGTAATGTCAATTTGCATTAAGTTAAATACGAATAAATGCGAAAAAAATTAATGATGACGTATTTCAAGTCATTGATCTTAATATTGCGAAACGGTAAAAAAATATCTACGAGGAAAAGATTACTTTCATTCTATACTATCATTTGTTACATAATTCGTAATACTATAAAGACAAAATACGCGTATGTATTAAAGTCAGATATCGGCTTCAATGTTAACCAAATGAACTCTCCATCGTTTGTAGCAACAGTAATTAAACACGCGCGATAATTTCTGTAAAAAATCAAATATATCATAAGTTACATTTTTAAATTAATTTTTTATTTAGGCTGCGTTATTAATCTCTACTAATTTCTACCGATTTCTACGCGAATAATTGGTCCTGTTTATCGGGTATCGATAAACATACTTTATTTCACCATATCGAATAATACGTTATATAATTACTCTATTCTCTTTCTTTTTCTTCGACAGTTAAAAGAAAAAAAAATAAATATCGCGAATTGAAAATTCACCAAGGACACATGACATTTGCCACCGAGTTAATCTGGTATCTTTGATAAAGGAGTCGTTACGACTATCATCGCGTTAATCGTGTCTGAAAATGAAATTCGTAGCCAAATTTGTCAACGAGCACGCACATTTCGAAATAAACAGAGTTCTCAGACACGTGCTTGCTTAAAATTTTACGAATCGTAGCATTAATCACATTATAATACCCGATAACGTTAATGAAAGCACCATCGATAAAAAAACACGATTTAATGAGAGCCGTATCTCTTGGACTTTACACTTGGAATCCATGACTTTCGATCACTTTTGAAACAGTGACCGGCCCTTATTCTTTTTTTCTTGTCTGTGAACAAAATCATTCCTTGTATAATCAATATTTCTAACATATAGAAAATTTAATTTACAAGTACATCAGCAAAAGTCATCAGGTGTAAAGTGGACTTAATTCTTGAAAAACCTACTTGGTATTTCGAATTTAATTTAAAATGTTATCCGTGAAGATACTTTGATAAATTAGTTTTACCTTTACTAATTTTTTAATGATTCTTTATAATACAGATATCCTGACAAACCAACATCTTTGGTCATCGGATTATGCACTTTCTGACGTAATCACAGCGAGATTGCTAAGAAAACGAACGAAAACATCATTAAAAGCATAATTTAAAACATATTTTTTATCCAACGAGCATGTGCATAATTTGTAACCTTTTAGAATTATACTATCTCCGAATTGTTCACATATATTCCCTATAACAAATGGGAATACTAGGGGTTAGGAATATTCGAATAATTTGTTAAATACTATAAATTAATTATTATTTCAACTTCCCAAATATTTGACAAGTTTTTTCAAATGGTGAACACACGTTATTATTGAAGATATATTCAAGATTATAGCTACGCCTTTCCTATAAATAAAATCAAATCCACGTTTTATCGTAACATATGTACGGTGAACGACCGCTGATAAAGTAGAACAAAGTTTTCTGAAGACAAGAAAATTGTATCGGCCAATCTTTTGATATCTACGTGCCATTGTATGACAGAAATTGAATAATTGGTGATATCTCCTATCTCTTTAAAAATGATGTTAAAGCTGATATTGATCCATCCGTTTACGTGATTATATCATCGTGGAATAATTATTTCCATATTCAGATCTAATTTTTGTAACATTAAGTTGCTTTATCGAACGTCTTTGTAAACCAACTATGATAAGTAATTAATTTAATTTCAGTGAAGGATTATCTATATGATTTAAACTATTGTACTTAGCAATCTACATTGAAAAGACAATTCTTATCGAAGAATAATTAATTAAATAATTACGTTGATTAGATGATATTTACAATGGGAAAAATAATGAAGGAAAATACAAAAAATTCGTTAAATTGTTTAATAATATTTCAACGTACGATTATCAATGGGTACAAACGATCAAGATTAATTGCGATTCAAACCGAGAGAAAAGAATCATCTAGAAGGTTAATCTTAGTTCATTAACATGATAATAATTTTCAAGAAATTGCTTCTTAAGATTATAACGGACAACTGACTCCCTAAAAAAAACCTAAGGTATACAAGAATCTAGTGAGAACTAAGTGTGAAAACGTTTAACGTTTGGTACTCGACCATACGAATTGATCGAGTTTTAGGACTTGACTGTTTCAAGTGAAACAGTTTTAAATCGATACGAACTGGTTACGTGAAATGTAACATCATTTGAGGTACTAAAGTACGTTTCTGTTAATCTCTAATATAATATTTCATCATACACATCAATTAATGTCTAAATAAAATTAACTCAAAAAAATAATGTTAAAATATATATGTAAAAGTGACATAAGGATAATATATTTATTGGAATGTTAATTTCATTATATTAATTACTAATATGGTAATTTCATTAATGATTATTTCAAACTAGAAATTACATGTTAAATACTTAGGAATTAATAATTTTTACGATTTGAAAATATATTATGTATAGAACAAAATATATTTATATGACAATAATGTGACCAAACACATTTTTAAGATATTTATTATATGTATTGAATAAAACATTAGTACAAGAGCATTTATAACTATTTAAGCATTCAAAACTCAATTTTACGAAAATGACATTTACGTTAATTATTGTCAAATGTGTGTGGTTTCTGATTACAATTGTATCGCACTATAGTTTATAGAATTCTAGAAACTTGAATTAAGCTTGCATTCAGATAAATTAAAAAGATTAGGAAAATATCTTGTGAATGAAGTAACGTAAATTTTTAATTATTACTACTTGTTGATTATTAAAAAGATATTATACGAAGCACACCTGGTTTTAAAGTGTAATTGTTAGAAACGATTAAATATTTTATTGTTAAAAAACAATAGCACAACTTTTAATATTCAAATTAATGAATGAAGAGGAATGAATATCAGAATAAATAACATTCAAAATATTTATCTTAGATTTCATATACATTCTTATATTTGCGGAATAATATTTCTATGTTTAACACGTGTTTGACTTAGAGAATTTGTTAATGTCAAAAAATAATATAACATTCAAAATTACACTAGTGATAATTTTTGATTCGTAAGCTGATGTGTCACGAATCAGGTAAGCATTGTGAATTCGAATCACGATTTTTGAATTATTTGTCACAATACAATACAATAAGAAAAGTTTGTAATTTATTCTCTACGTGTCTTACCTCAAAAAGTGCTAGTAGTAATCTTATATACAATCTCCTAACACCAAATAATTTTCCGATAGATGCCAAAAAGATTATAGCAAGCAAAAACATAAGAAAAGGAGTTAAAAATAAAGAAATTGCTAAAGACACCACTAACCACAATGGCGCCATTTTGCTTACTGCTGAGAAATATCCAAGGTATCTAAACGATCCTTCGTTCAAAACATGTGTATAAATACTGTAGAGAGATATTGAGAATTGAGTATTTACTGCCATCTAGGTATAACTAATAGAAATAAAACATGTATATTTTGTAAAAATGTAAAGTGAATTTTTTGTACGATGTAACACAAAATAAAATTTGTTAATATTAATGTTCATTAAAATTTCAATATTATTTGATTTGAGATTAAAACAGCATTGCAATCATTATTGCAAGTTCTCACGTCCAATATTCAAAAAATGCGCGGAAATATTTCATGCCCATTGAAGTAAAAATCATTACCAGGGTACTTCTCCCACTGGCAAAATGTCGTCTGTGCAAGCAACAGTAAAACCATTGAATGTATCTCCTGTAATTAAAGTAAGTATCATTACTGACAAATTTATAAAGAAGTACATTTAAATATGGTATTGTAAAATACCATTTGTTTGTCACATTTTTGTTTAGAATTCTCTTTTGTTCTAAAGTTGAATAGTGTTCAGAGCAAGTTCTTTTAAATTAATCATATTACATAATGTTATGAGTTTGTAATGCAATAAACTTTCTAAATATTGGCCTAAATAAATGTAGAAAATTTTATATTTTATTTTACTTTAGTATAAAATTTGAAGACAAGTTGCTATTGAATTTGTATTCAATTTTCTAACCTATTTAAATGATATTATATGAGTGTAAGTGAAATAATATATTTCGTAAAATAAATTAAGTACGAAATACAAAGTACTAAATATTTTTCAAATATTGATAATTAGTAACAATATATATATAAAAATTACAAATATTTTATATTTTTTTGTTGGATCTTGTATAGTTTTTTCGATGGACTTTCCTATTATCTGGTATTGTATATGGTCTGTATTTCCAAAAAAAATTTAGTAAGAGAGAGAATGCACTTCGTGAACAAGAAGAAAGAGAAAGACCCATGAAGGAAGCAAAATTAGCAGCAGAGAAAAAATTGCTTATTGAAGGTAAAAAGAGATATGTTTAGTTGTAGACAAATTGATAGTATGATATTAAATTTTTTATTATTGTTTCTGTTTCAGCTGAATTGAAAATGTTGGACGAATTATTAAGTCCTGCCCCTAAGAAATAATCAAAGTAAAAAATAAAGAATTACTTTTTCTGTAGTATATATATGCGTTTTTATTAAGTTATTATTAAACTATCCTTTAAAAAAACTAATTATGCCAATTTCTGTTCACATCTATAATAAACATTAAATGTAAACTTTTTATTGCATACATATATATACCAAAATAAAATGACTTATGGTAATTAAGTAGTAATTTCATATTTTTAATCCTATATGTAAGATAATATAAGGTTGTTTAATATCTATTAATACATAAAAAATTACATTTGACTATATTTTTAAAGATACTTATCGTACCGTTTAATATTTGTGCATTTAAAGTTTATTCTTTACGGTTTCTCATAAGTGTGATTACCTTGTACAGCAAAATAAAAAAATATTCGCCCGAACAGGGACTCGAACCCTGGACCCTCAGATTAAAAGTCTGATGCTCTACCGACTGAGCTATCCGGGCGATTGAAATGAATATCGTCAAAACATATAGCTATTGTTGTAAACATAATTAATAAACTACTAAAATGTAAAATATATTTTAATAAAATAGTCGATGTTTTATAAAATTCACTATAAACATTATTATCATAACTTTTTAAAATTAAAACTGAAAAGTATAAATATATATGTAAATAATATATAAATTTTGTAATAAATACTACGATTATAACGTATATTTTATTTAATTTTTTTCTCCGGTTTTTGAGACTAACAAAAACAGTATCTTCATTTACAGTTTCATATTTATTCTTGATATAACAGATAAAGTCATAAAGTAAAATGCAAGTACAATATTTTAAGATATAAAATACATTACATTCATATAAAAATAAATATTAAAAACATATTTAGACATGTTAAAAAAATATTAATATAAACATTTTCTTCATCAATAAACAAAAAGATATTCTTACATATGTACAAATATATTCTGATATTTCTTTTAGAAATGCATTAACACACTAATTTAAAGTATTAGGGAGCATTTGTAATGGTTATATATATTGTCATGGAAACACCTAAATGCTCTTGGTCCAAAAATGTAATACTTTTCTTCTTAAGCTGTAATCAATTCTGTCTTATTATCATTAGTAATCAATTGCAAGAGACTCCCATTAACTGGACGTTCTTGATTTTGTGACCATTTCCAAAAAAGGCTATAAGATAAGATACCATTAATATAAAAGCAAATACGAATATATGTAAGGAAAAAAAATATTTTATTTACTCTGCAACAAATTCAAGTGAAGTCCACTTTGATGTATCGGCATTAGGCATCCATTTTCTATTCATAGGTGTATCTAAAGTAATAGGTAAAATAGATGCAACTAGAGCATCTTTTGGAAGACCACTGTCTTTAGAGGCCAAAGATTTAGTAAGATGATGAACAGCAGCTTTAGCCATTCCATATCCAATCATCCCTGGTGTTTCTGCTAATGCTGCTTTAGCACCAGTTAATGATAAAAATCCTCCTTCTTTCAAGTGGTGGGCAGCAATGCTAGCAGCAATAGTAGAACTCCACACACTTTGTTTCCACATAAGTTCACTGTTCTTAATAAAATCTTTATGGGATGCATTTCCACCAGCCCAACCACCAGCTACGCAAATAATTGCATCTAGTTTATCCCCTTTTAACACATTTGAAATTTGTTGCAAAATATCAACTTCCTAATTAATAAATAAAAGTGTTTAGTTTCATGTATACATATTTATTTAATTGAATATAATAATTTAAAAAATTACCTGTTCTTGTAAATTATTCTCTGGTTTTACAATTATATTTGCATCAGCTTGCTCATTTGTCTTCATATCAATACAACCAACCCACTGTGATTAGAAGTTAACATAGTTTTAGATAAACAATTTTTTGTTTAAACTTAATAAGAATTTTAGTTACAATATTTAAAAACTTTATATCTCACATATATGTTTAAAAACTTTAATATACATATTAATTTTAAATTGAATATTTTATTGACTTTAAAATTTATCTTATGGGCATTATAGAGATAAATTATGTGAAAGTTTTTGGTTTATTAACTATAGCCTTGATGTATTTCTTGTTGTATATATACTTGTATATGAGGATGAATAAAATTACACCAGGAAATATACTCTTGTTAACATTAATTTTTATAGAAATCGTATTTTTTTAAATTTATGTAAAATTTATAATAATAAACATGATTATTAATAATATTAATGATTCATATTTAAATACATTTAAAAATATATATATTACAATTTGCAAATAAATATTTATACATATACATGCAATAATTATCGTAGATAAACAAATTAGTATATTTTATAACATTTAAAACAGTGCGCAAAATGTTAGTCTGTTATTTAGATGTACGAATCATTCAAAAATACTACGAAGTCGACATATGTTAGAAAAATGTCGTATATATTTTCATTATATTTTCATTATATTGAATTTCTAAATAAAATATTGCAAATACATAAAATAGTTTAGAAACTAGACACATAATACTGCTATTTTTCGTAAAGAAATGTTACAAAGTAAAATTTCCTCATTCACAAATCACTGTCTAACAGTTGTTTTCAATTAATTTTTAATATATCTCTAGAATAAATAAATTATTAATGTACAAATGACCAATAATTTGTTTTTAATTAGATGAAATTAATTAATAACATTTATATACATATTATTTTTTGAAACTTTAGTAAAAAGTTAAAATTTCTATGAGGAAATTAATTGACTATCAAACAAAGACAATATTTAAATTTATTTATGTTTTGTAAATATTTATGATTGTTATTATTACTTACCCAATTTTTTGACTTAAATTTTGAAATACAAACTGAACCTAAAGCACCCTTGCCTCCATATACAAAAACACGTCCAACCATTGCCTCCATTGTTCGATAAAAGAAGCAACTTCACAAAATATGTTTCGGGAGTTGCAACTATATACGAAAGAGTACGAAGTCATACGAGAATCTTTCGGAAAAGTTCGTAAAAGGAGTGCTAGATTGCCAGATTTCGGCACAAACTATGAGAATAGATTGTCAACTGAGTAGTCAATATTGTTCTAGTGAGAATATTTCAAATAATTAAAGTATAATATATGTTAAAATCTTAAATTTGTACAGAATGATTAACATTAACAAAATTGAAATGTTTAGCAAGTTAATATAGATCCATATAAATTCTATATATATGTTTCTTGAATTATTTATAACATTATACAAATAATGAAAGCAGTTTCAAATACAGTATATGTAATTAAATTATTTATTGTATAAAAATATTCTTTACGTTATATTATTCTTTTAAGAAATTGTAATGCTCAGACAACTAAATGAAATTGATTTAATTTATATAAAACGAAGCGATCATATTTATGACATTTGAATTTCCCACGTATATTTATTACAAATGTGGCAACACCGTAATGACAGAGACCCTGCCCGCAACGTTCTCCGGGAGCGTAGGTCTAGTGTGACGTCACGGTAGCCTAGTTGGGTTAGGTTTTACGCTGGAAATTCTAACGAAAAATTTTTTGTTTGACGATTAATGTTTTTCCCATTGTATCTGCTGCATTGAGCGACGTGAAGAGCTAACGCAGTGGCGAACAGTAATCGTATTTCGTAAACTGTTCGATCGCGAGACTTCGCGCTATCGGCGTATATGAGATTTTAAACGGAAAATGAATCGACATGAGGGTACGTACGTGTGCGCTGTTTCTGACTAGCAAGTCAGCCTCCACTTCGCATGCTAAATTTATTTTATGTTGATGGCAAAATATTTGGATCATGGGGTATTTGGGGGTGTGAATAAAAAGTTTGTGCAAACTCATTGTCGAGGTTACGAAATCGACAATGTATGAGATTTTTCCTAAGACATTTCTTGTAAGCTCTGTACCAAAGGGTCTAATGTCAGAGGCCAGATGGCAGCACTTATAAAAATTTTACTCCAATTTCTTGGAGTTTATAATGTTCTTTTACGAATATACTAAACTTTTTGCAATGTCATCATCTTTTACTATCTTATTTATGTAAAATAAATAAAATGTAGGGA
>NW_016925480.1:219647-252015 GCF_001483705.2 Eufriesea mexicana
TAGGGAAAATATTTTTTGGTCAACTGTCAAAGTACTCTACCAAATGATTTCTTTGAAATAGCTTTTCTTGTTCAATCCCTTCTCTTTCTTACAATGTTAACTCTGTAAAACATATTGAAACATATTTCTCTTATTCTATATCCTTGAATGAATCATTTTATTAACTTTTTTTAACTTTTATGTTTATAGTTTTTGAACAATGCATTGTTGATTACATTCTAATAATACGATATTAACATCATACAATACAAATGTATTAGATTTTTAAGTTAAAATGTCATAATGAAGCTAATGAAGTAAAAACCATTCAATGCTTTGTCTGCAAAAATAGTTAACACATGTATCTTTTTTATTTCCTTAGAACCTATGTATGTTACATAATTGAAATTAGAAATATTGTATTGAAGTTTAAAAATGTTATCGCTGGCTAGTAATAATAATATATATGTTAATTTTTATGATAATATTACCATGAACTCAATATCATATTTACTTTATTATATGTTTTAAATTATATGCATGTATATGTTATTCACACACGCATATGTACACATAAGCACATATTTTTATATATACATATGTGTGTGTGTGTGTATATATACATGTAATTATTATATGTTTGAAATGTGTGGAATTCATAAAGTGTAATAATTAAAGGTAAACAAAAAAGTGCTTGTTATTCAAAGTTCATTGTATAACTTTTATTATAGCTCTAAAATTTATTATTTTGTGCATTATAACTAAGGTTAAGCTATAAATAATGTACTTGCTTATAAGAAGATTATATATTTATTGTGTACATTGTTATAATGTACATTATTGTAAAATAATTTTATTATTTTACTTATCTCTGTTCAAATTAATTCATTTATTAATCAAGCATTAAGACTATTTGTCTGTTTTAATGAAAATGTATTATATTTTTTATTGCAAAAATTGTATATGTGTTTAAAACAGACTTAAGTAACCTACTTTTTATAGATCTAGTTCAAGGTTATTGTATGTATACGTACAAGTGATAGATATATAAATATCTTTTGTTGAGACAATTGTATTTTTTGTTAGAGATCTTCATATACATTACTTATGTATAATATATTTTGTTTATGTACTATTTATCAGATACTAATAATAAATCTTAATTTATTCTTTTTTATTATAAAATGTTGATTTGTTTATAATAATTATTTCTTTTAGGGGTAAGTTGTGACGCCTGCTTAAAGGGGAATTTTCGGGGTCGCAGATATAAGTGCCTCGTATGCTATGATTATGATTTGTGTGCCAACTGTTATGACGGAGGTGCCAGTACTACACGTCACCACAGTGATCATCCTATGCAGTGTATACTTACTAGATCTGAGTTTGGTAAATTAATTGTTAAATTCTATATGCAGTAATTATTTTAAACATTTAATTATTATAACTAATATTTTAATTTATTATTTAATAGAATTATATTATGGTGGAGAGGCAATAAGTGTAGAACAGCCACAATCTTTAACTTGTCCTTATTGTGCAAAAATGGGTTTCACTGAAGCTACACTACAAGAACATGTTGCTGCAGAACATACAGATACTTCTTTTGAAGTTGTACGTATGCTATTCATGTATATTTGTAAAAAAATTTTATAATACTATCTCATAAGAAAAATTTATATTATAAATCCTATTGTAGGTTTGTCCAGTATGTGCATCAGTCCCAGGAGGAGATCCTAATAATGTAACTGATGATTTTGCTGGTCATTTAAGTTTGGAGCACCGTAGTGGACCAAGGGATTTGATGTCTTTTCTAGATGAACCTGCCTCAACTAGATATACTGGCAGACGGATAACACATTCATCTAGAGTTGGTGGGGCACGACCTCGCAGGTATGTATAATAATCATATACACGAGAGATGAAATAACTGTAAAGACATGTTATAATATCTGTTATAAATATTGTGAGTATTATATTTAATTATACTTAGAAATGATTTTTTATTAAAATTAGTATCAAATGTGTTTGAGTTTATTAATCTATTTTAAACAAATTTTACTAACATTGAATACCATGAATTACATTAGTATATTAATTTTGTAATATATTGAAATGCATGTATTTTGTTGAGTATCATTATTTTCATTTATTCTATGATATTAACATTATAATTTATCAGTCATTATCATTATTTGTTTATAGTATAATAATCATCTCAGTATATTATATAGCCATCCTTAAGATAAAAGGTATATTTTATTCTTTAAATATCTAAAAAGGACACTAAGCAGGGTTTCAGCTTCAGTTCATCATCATCTCATCTTAGATAATGTTCATTGGCGTGTCATTGGACCTGCAGGTCCAATATGCATTTCAGTTCGTCCGGAGGATTGAGTCCGAGTAGTCGAGAAGGTATAGATCCAATTACAGAATTACTTTCTCAATTATCCGCTGTTCGTAGAGGTGGCGGAGGAACTGGTCAGAGTTCGTCAGCACCATCGCAATTACAACAATTGCAAATGCAGCTACATTTGGAACGACAACAAGTTAGAGTATGCATAATTTAATAACACAAAAGTTTCCAGTAAGAATATTTTAATCAAATTTTAATATAATAAGAAAATTATTGGGAAATCCTCTTTTTTTTTTATTACAGTTGTAAATGAAAATTTGTATCAAATTAAACTACATGATATAATAGAAATATCTTTTCAGATTGCTAGGCAACAATTGGAGCGGCTACCTAGGAGGCAGACTCAGGTTCTTGGTTCTGCAAGTTGTGGAGGAATTGTTAGTGGAAGTGGACATTCTACTACTATGACTAGTGTGGTAGCAAATAGTACGACTAGTAACAATAATACAACTAATGTGGCGAACCCGTCCGGCGTATCATCTACCAGTTCACAAAACTATATGTTTCTATTGCCAAAGTATGTGTTATGTCATAGTATTAATACATGTAATAATGTGTTTAAAACTGCGGAAAACATGATTTACATGTTGACTTTCATCCGTTGCTATTTAAGTATTTTTATAAATACTACGCGTGCGCGTATGCACACGTACATTTATACACATGCGCGCATGCACGCGCGAAAATCTTTTGTTTGAAACTTGCAAAACTGCATATCATGTTCACTGTGTGAAATGATAAAAGTTACATTTTATGATGATCCATGGAAATTTTAGATGTATAATTTTCAAAAAAATAATCTTGTATACAGTCATAATTTCTCTTAATTATTATATTTACTGCAATTAATTCTTTGTATGTTTCTTTTTTCTTTTATAGATGTATTACCAGTTCTCTCTCCGACTCACAGTTGCAAAATATTGAACGTGAAAGTGCAAATAGAAGTCTCTTTACATGCGAACTTATTCTTGGAACGCTTTCGCAAACATTGCCGGAGTTAACACAGGAACAATCTGTACCACAAACTCCAGTATCAAGTGCAACTACTGCTACAAACAGTCCCGAAACACCAAATGCTAACTCTTCCACAATTTCGACAAAGAAATTAAATGTAACTCAAGAAGCGAAAAGGGATCAAACAATGAGTAAACACGTAACGCAAACGACTACGCAACAATCACATACTGTTCAGACTACTACGGCCAGCACTGTTGGGACAGGACTTCAGAGTCAAGGATTACCCCCAAATTCTAATAACCTCGCGTTACAAAATACACCTATGGTTCAAACACTGATGCACAGTGTATTACCTGAGTCGTTGGTAAGTACATATGGACAAATTAAGTTCATAATTTTGGACATTTAAACTTTATGTGAAAGAAACATGATAAATATAATTTAGTTTCTGTAACTCCGTTATATAGGTATTGCAGGAATCACTGTCACTACCATATAGTAGAACTATCAGAGAACCGATAGTAACCCCAGCACCAGCGTACCTTAGAGGTGGTGTCGGTCCAGTTGGCGTAACAGGTCCTTCACGTAGGAAGCCGGTTAGGGCTGTAGATGGCAGAAACCAATCTACGGAACCTCCGCCTCCACACTAACCCTTCCTTAGCCCGTACCCACCCACCCTGATTCCTCACAGGACCCTCTAGCACTAGTCCTAGCACTGTTTAGAACACCTCATCATTATTGTTATTATTATAATATTATATATTAATAATTATTCAAATGCCCTCCTCCTCACCCTCCCTATCTTATCACTTTTCAAAACTCTAATCTTGCCATCTTTTGTCGTTACGTGACATGGAACAAGGGCAAGGGCTGATTCGCCGACACATGCAAATAATGTAAATAACTCACTTCTTGCAGTCATATACACTCCTCGTACACACTCCTCAGTGAGTCTTGCCACGTTCTACATCGATATTATATTCACTTACAATAACTTGATCGAGGATAGAGATGGGCAGGTAAAAATAATAACAATACAATTATATTAGCGTTTCATGTTTGGTGGTTGTATGGGTTTGTTAAAAAAGAGTTAGATTCATAAAATACTCAGTTTTGTTTAACACATCAAATCTCGGGAATGTAGAAACTTTAACAATTTACAAGGCACACTGCCCGTCATACGCACCAGTTTAATTGTGCTTAATTTAAACTGGTTAATTTTTTTTTTTAGTTGTCGTATGTTTGATATATTTTCTCTCTCCTTCTTTTTTTTTAAACTAGTTATTAATGCTATGTATGTCTTTGAAATACGAATATGTTTTATGGGAAAACATTTATAAATTTATCTGGGTTGGTCCGTTTACATTTAAGATATCTTAATCACGAGACAAATATTTTAAGGCAAGCACTGACTAACAATTTTTAATCTACATGCTTTATGAAATCATGAAAGTGATGTACATAACGTTTTGTTAGGAAAAAAGTAATTTTAAGTAATCAACTACACGAGGTTTGAATTATTTCAAAAAGATATTTCAGAGCCAATAATTTCAAAGATGAAGTTGGCGGGCCATCCCTTAATATATTACTGTTGTTCAAAAATTACTATTTAAAAATGGAGAGATTTAACTGGGTGCTAATAAGTTAATTAAAAAAAATCTGAATAATTTTCTCTATCAAAATTAATTGTTAATTGTAATTTAAAGTATTTGTTGCGAACTTAATTTTTGTTTTTGCTTTCAATTTTTGCATATGTTTTAAGAATAACTTGTGATTTTTTTTTTTCTTTTCTTTTTTCTTAAATATTATTTAGAAATCTATAATCACTCCATTTTACAATGTGAAACGAAATAATATTTATATGTGTGTTTGTTCTTTCTCGGTAATACAGGCTTTACTGATTTGGTACATGTAAAAATTATACGATGCATGGAAGAAAAATTGAAAATTGTTTGTATTCTGTTTCTTCGAATTGATTTAATTCATATTTACAGTATAATTAATGTTCATTTTACGTAGAAGATATCGAATATAATGCATATAGTATAAGCGTATGACGCACGCAAATGCATTTGAAACTTGTGAAGATTCTACTGAAAGTAGAACCTGAGGAGCTCGTAAAGACGAGCAATAATTATTTTTCAATTATCTTTAACTCTTATTCCTTTATTTTTTTAATTTTTTCCTAGATTTCTCGTTTATGATTTATGTACATTTCATATTGTAATTAATTTCTCGTGTATTACTTTCTGAACTTATGTTATTTGATTTGTGGGTGTATCTGCAAGATGTGGATAAAAACGAAGTAAAATTATACATATACATATATACATATAAACTTGTAAAAAGTTATAAAAAATATGTAGCGTGTGATTTAATTTTTTTGTTTTATGCTCTCGCGTGTTTTGGCCTTTTCGATGGTAAATTCGAAATCAAATTACTTATAACATTACAAATAACCAAAGGTATTGAAAAAAATCATATATTTCGTTCTTTTTCATTTTCCTGTATCTTTCGTTGTATTTTAATTTACGGGTTCTTTTGAGTATATTACCTGCTTCGCGCATCTATTTTGAATACTTCTAATAACTTCTCGTGTTTCCCTGTGATGTGAGAATTGGAAGCAGTATATAAAATAATGATGTAAAAATGAAAAGTATGCTAATTGCCTTAACGCGAAATGCCTGAAAAAGAGAAAAATTCAGCGTTTTGTGGAATGTATGGTTAGTCAAAAGAATCCTTTGCACTCAGTACTTCAATAAAACTGATGTTGTATTCTTATCTAAACTGAATAAATATGTGCATATTCAAAATTGTAAAATGCAGACATTAAAAAAGAAATAATTAACTTCGCATTAAGGTGCGTACCTCGATGACTGATAAGCTAGTTATTTTTCAAATTTTGCATATATTCGTAAGCGTATAATCTCAGAACGAAGCAAGACTCCAAGCACGTTTAATACAAAAACCAATTACATTAATTAAAAAAAGGAAAGAAAGAAACGAATAACATGATTTGCTATGTATTAAATAACTTCATATAAAGTCAAAAATTACAATTGCGTGGTTTTTTCTTCTATTCTTGATATTGCGAACTTATGTTCCCCTTGTTTCCACGTCACTTCGGGATTGTAAAATTTTGGATTTTTACTCGTCTATTCTACTATTAATATTATTTTAATATGTTTATTATCATTATGTACTATACGATGTAGCAGGAAAATACCCGATACATCTCATTGTCAGAAAAAAGGTTTCGAGGGACAATGTAACGCCTGTTCCAGCAGTTGAATACTGTATTAATATCGTTATATTTTTATTATTAGGATTTTTGTTATGTTTCATTCTGAAATTTCAGCATAATCTTAACAAACAGCTTTTTACACTATATATAAATATATATATATAAACATACATTTTATTTAAATGATACATATAGAGAAAGCGAGAACTTACATAACTTGAGATCTCATACACATCATATAATTGGTGTGATGTATACTTATGAGGAAAAGATCTTGAGATTGAACATTATTGAAGGGAAGATTTTAAGCTTTCTAAAGATATCGACGATTCTTCTGGATATCCTTTGTAGGAAAATAAATAAAATTATCAAAAAATTATTCTTGTGAACGAAATAACGAGCAGAAAAAAATATTCTTGGGTGGCTTAAACGGTTGTTTTTATCACGTCCTTTATCCGTGTCTCAACAAGTATCAGAAAAGAAAATTTTCCGTGACTTTTTAATCGAAACCTTTGCGCCCGACGAATTAACAAAAAAGAAAAGAAAGAAAGAAAGACAAAAAAAAAAAAAAGAATAGAAAAAGAGAAGACTTTGCTGAAAGAAGTCTTTATCTGTCAAATGTAGTCAGTTCTACAACGAATTTCATGAGAATCAGAAATTAAAAATGGAATTCAGTTTCGTTACATTTTATTGGGGTAAAAAAATAAGAAAAAAAGACAAAAAAAGATGGAAAAACGTGAAACGCGTACGACATTTTCCCCTTTTTTATTCGACGAAAAGATTTTTCTTCTAACAAATTAAAATTTCGATTTATATTTAACTATATTTTACGTATCATTGCCTACCATATAAATATAAATAAATTATATATACATATATAGATATATTATATATTAATACATATATATATGTAAGTATATATTAATAATATATATATATATTTATGTATATATATATTATACATACTTATATAGAAATATACATATACATGTATACACGACATACATTTATGTGAATGTATGTATACATCTACGCACGTGTACAAGAACGATTAATTGCGTTTGAGCGTAGACCTGTGTTGTTTTAATTGTAATCACTTCTACGTGTGCATACGTATTAAAGTAAAAATTACGTAGACGGCTAAACATAGAAAAGAAATTGCGAAGCCGTGGACAAAGCGATTGGAAACGCAGACACACGCAACTTATCGTAGCGGGTAAATAAAAAAATTTTAAATTTAATTAAATCTCGATAATTTATCATATTACGCTCTTATTGCGATACCGTTTCTTATCGTTATAATCGATTCTTAGTAACTAATAATAATAGGGCTTGTATGTAGATAGTGGCCCAATAACACGGGAAGGAGTCTGACTGTATATATATATATTATTAATACGATAATTTTAACGAAGGGGATGTGTCGTTGACATTAATAACGCTGTACTATTAACGACGCGCGAATCAATTAAAATCACTCTCAGAAAACTGTACTTTATCGCTAAAAAGTTATCTGATAAAAAAAAAAAAGGAAAAAACCCCAAAAAAAAAAAAAAGAAATAATGGTAAACGTGAGAAAGGAAACTTTCTTTTCTTTTTTATTAAAAATATTTATTATACTATATTTTCCACAGTATTTTTGTACTGTGATATATACGAATATGCACGATTAAGAACTGTCGCAGCGTTGCCTTCCTCACGTTAAGAGTTTTCTTTTCCTTAAAAAATCTCGCAGTAATTATTGTTTAGTGAAAGAATACGACATGAGTACGAAAAGTATGCAATTCTTTTGTTTTTAACGTTGAATAAAACGAAATCGCGATTACGAGAATTCGAAAACCGTATCCGAAAGATTTGTTCGACACACGTCTGCAGTACGTAAATATAGCTATGTCTAATGTCGTTGTAACTGTGTGAGAAGATTTGAATTCGTGCTAATGGATTAAGAAAAAAATCATGTCGTGTTTAAGGCTCTCGTCTTGATCCAAAGATAAGAAAAGCAAATTTGAGCGTGTTATTTCCTTTTCAACGTATTATATCTTAAGATCGATCGGTATTTTCCATGAAACTCTGACGAGTTTTACTTGTAATCCTAGCCAAAGGAAGAAGCGAGTGGTGTACGGAGGAGAGCACGATAGAAAAATTTGTAGGAGCTAGCAAAGCGCATATACATATATGTATGTAACACTAGAAAGAAGAGTGGGTTAAAAAACATTGTAGCGGCTTCTGTGGCCCTCCAAAATCTGAATGATTTTCTTTCTACATTTTATTGTTTCACTTGATCGAGGGTGGTGTACGGGATAGAAGGGTAGAATCAAAAAGAAAGTCGATGTAACGAAGCCTCTCCCACAAAGTCCTTTCTAGTTCGTCGGGCAAACAGAGACAGTGTAAGAATGAACGATAGAAAAACTGTATGTATACATACGCGTGTATGTGTGTGCCTGTACGAGAAGAACAGAAAGAGAATACGTTTTACCTTTTTCTTTCTTTTTTTTTTTTTTTTCTTTGTTATATAATTTTCACTTTGAGAATTACTCCGTTAAAATAGACGTCGATTATTTGAAAATGGACGCCCACAACCAGGCTAAAGATAAATAGAGAAAGAAAGAGAGACACATAGAGAGTACTTCTTTGGACACAGACACTGACTTGCATTGCAATTATTATTGCAAACTTACTGGAGTTACAAACTTATTGGCACGGCCGCATTAAGCGTGATCCACTGCCAAAGCTAAAGAGATTAAAAAGTAAACCATGATACGCACTCATCGGCTTTATGTATGTAAGCTTCGAGACAATGTTCACTCTACGTTGCGTAAAAACGCAGATCTTCATGTGCAAATTTCGAAAGGACAAAATAATGGTAGATGTCAGTTGTATTATACGAGGCTGATCTCCTTGTGATCGGTATTAGTATTAGGTATTGCACAATCGTTGTGCACTCACAAGATTACCTTAATTCGGCCTTGCACGTCGATACATACAGTCGAGAAGCAATCATTTTGTCGAGGAAGCTAGACCTTTGGTTCTCCAATTTCGACGAGGTTGTTGCCAAAGACACTGTGTATCAACGTACTGGAAGTTTTGCTAAAGATTTTTTCCTAAGCCTGCTCGAATACATACACAATAAAATTACAGCGCGAGTATTGTTCGCGAATTTTTACCTGATTTTTAAAAAAAAGCACTCGACCGATACAAAATGTACGGACGTACTGAACGAAAGTGAAAAAAAGAAGAGAGAAAGAATAAGAACGAGCGAGAGATATTACGATGATAAAACAGAAATATTGTGCGTGACACGTTGAAGTGAAAAGTGTTGACGAATATTACTATTAAAGTAATAATAGAGAATTAAAGTGAAATCTTATACATAATAATTATTGAAATGTAAATTGTGTTTGGTTGTATTTTGTGTTATTCGCCTCTGATGCTAAATATAATGGAAATTCGATTAAATTGCACCGTTTATGTTTATTCTATGGATCGAACAATTATAATGTACTTTTTCGAATATTATAGTGGAATTATTTGAATTTGAATTTTGGCGCGGAACATGCGCACAAGTACTGATTTCTGATTCGTTCGTTCTAACGGTCATAACCGGAGGATGATTTTGAAAATAGTAGATCTGTTTGGTAATACAGTACGCACGCATGGTATTTAGCAGAGGTATACGCTTTCAGCTTCGCGCGTTACGAAATAGTTTTAGCGTTGTAAGTGACTTACCAAAAATGGGGCTTCTCGAGAATGCTAAAAAAGTTGCAGCTTACAAAGCAGTCGATGAATACGTGAAGGTAACTTATATTTTAAGATAAATTACGGTGTAATTACAGGTTATACGAATTCACCGGTGTTGCATTATTTAAATTTTGCGCACAATTGTTTTACAGAATAACAGCGTTATCGGAGTTGGTAGTGGATCTACTGTAATATACGTTGTTCACAGGCTCGGTAATGACATTCTATTTTATATATAACTATAATTATTTATAATAAACTTGTCTCATGCATTGCTATAATCTCTAGTTACTTTTTTCATCTAAACATTAGAGGACCTTTGACCTCATCAGGAGATAAGATTGTAATCGATTTAAATGTAATTACAACAAATGTATTCTAATTTAAGAATAGTAAATTTTGTTACATAAAATAGAGATATTGGTAATTCATATTTTTTTAATGTAAGCAAACAATTGATAAAAATTATATTTTTCAGCTGAACGTGTGAAAGAGGAAAATCTTAATGTTGTTTGTATTCCAACTTCATTTCAAGCTCGTCAACTAATATTAAAGAATCATCTTACATTGGGTGACTTGGAAACTTATCCTGAAGTAATAAATAATGTTTTGTTTGTATTATTTATAAAAAGAATCTTTATATTATTACTTGAATATTAACAGTTGGATTGTGCAATTGATGGCGCAGATGAAGTTGATTCTGACATGAATCTCATTAAAGGTGGAGGTGGTTGTTTGCTTCAAGAAAAAATTGTTGCATCCTGTGCCAATCAATTTGTTGTAGTAGCTGATTATACGTAAGTCTTATGTAGGAGAAATAAATTTAACATCAACTTTTACCGATAGTATTTACTAATTATAGGAAAAATTCTCAACAACTTGGTGAACAATACAAAAAAGGTATACCTATTGAAGTAATTCCTATGGCATATACTGCCATTCAAAAAAGAATTGAAGATAATTATGGAGGACTTGCGCAAGTTAGAATGGCTTTAGCTAAAGCTGTAAATATTCTCTATTAAATTTTGTTGTACGTTGATAAATATTACTCGAATTATATTATCTGTCTTTCGCATAGGGTCCAGTTATAACAGACAATGGCAATTTTATTCTTGATTGGCATTTTCCAGAAGGTCTTAGTAACTGGAATAAAATCAACATAGAAATTTCAATGATGCCTGGAGTAGTTGAAACAGGACTCTTTATAAAAATGGCAAAGAAAGTATTCTTTGGAATGCCTGATGGCAGTGTTAAAGAACAGTCTTAAAACGTTATATTTACATTAATTTAAGTGTTAGGATTATATTCTTTGATCTTGACACTAATGACTTAAACTTAGTTTAAAATGATGACAAAAGGATTGATATAATCCTAATTAGGTGTTGTTTCTCTAAAGTAATAATGCATTTTCATATGTACTATTTTTGATTCATTTTCATAATATTCATATTGATTTTAAATCGATTAACTTTTATGTTACATTTTTTTACAAGTACATTTTAAAAGATATTGTGTTCTACAGACTGAAATATTTTCTGTACTTTTTAAATATTTATATTTTAATTTACGGAAAAGCGGAACACTTGAAATACTTAAAAAATGCATATCTTATCATCGAGTTTTCCGTTATTGTGATAATTTTTATTTTAAGTGTGCTATGAAAGGTGCTCAAATAATTGTATACACAATTTGTGTAATAGTCATTCGATGTGCAAACTAAAAGTAAAAATATATAAAAATAGAAATTTTTATATAATATACCGTCTCATTATTACCCTGTAATTCATCATTACTATATTAAAATGTCAAAAACAATTACGATATATACATTTAAATTATGGGTACATTACTCATTTGTATGCATGCGATGTGTGTGTGTGTGTGTGTGCGTCTGTGTGTGTGTTGTGTATGTGCATGATATTATACATAATCTATACGTACATTTATGTTTTCAAATTATTTTTTGGAAAAGTAGATTAAGGTCGTATTTTTCTACTTGATAATAAAACCATAAAAAAGTACGCCCGAACAGGGACTCGAACCCTGGACCCTCAGATTAAAAGTCTGATGCTCTACCGACTGAGCTATCCAGGCGCTTAAGGGTTGAAGGCTTGTAACTTTTAATCATGGAATTTATTGTAGAAAATTAATACTCATATTTTTATTAATGATTATAATTAATGTAATAATATATCAAATATTTATGGAAATTATCCTTATTTTCTTCTCTCTTACTAATATTTTGTTTATATTTAATAACTTCCCTCTATTAATATTTATTTAATTCTACTAAATTTTCTTACTATCATTTTCACATAGTGGTTCTTAGCGAGGAAAATATAACACCTGTTAAAATAATGTTCATTCATTTTATACATGAAGAAAAGAGCCATATACCAAGCGTAATATTTCTCTGTACGCATCTCTTATTCATAAGGTGCAAACCCGTCGTGATTTACGACATTAAGTTGATTAATTTAAGATCGACCATATATTCGGCACGATATTGAAGCGATATAAAGGGAAAAAGAAGTGAAATTTACGCGTGTAAAAATTATATGACTGTAAAGTGTTGTAAGAACTACGAAAACTTAATATCAAATTTTATTTATAGATTCTTGGACATCGTAATAAGAGATATTCAAATCAAGGATTCACGTGCACAACGCGTGTATTATACGACACATATTTCATTTCTATAAAATGCTTCGATTCCAAAAATATTCTGCATGGTACTTTTTTGGAAATCCTTCGTGTTCTATAAATTCGATATTAATTCGTATGCGATGCACGACCGAGTAAATATGTAAAATAAATAAAGCTTAAATATTTAAATGAAATAGGGAGGATAAGGGGTAGTTGCCAAGGGTTGAACAACCTTAACGTAACTCAGCGGGTTCTGATGTGCAAACGTTGTAAGTGCTTAACCCCGGCTGCTTTCCTACAATTTACACGGAATTTCTTATCGGTCAACCTTCTGCTCTTACAGCTTGATCCTCGTATGATATTTTGATCTTGTTTTCGACCTTTGCATATTTATCGAATATAGTTTGCTACTTTTCCAATCGGATATGCGTGGGATGATGCCACAGGGGGTAGAAACCTACTGAAATGTTTCGTAATTGTTTAGGGAACGTACATCTCTGAGATAATACTTTTTCAGGAGAAAGTTACATAAGATCGAAATCAGATACGAAGGAAAAGCTTATCTCTTTTATTCCTTATAAAATATTATTATATATTGTCAAAATATGTTTACAAAAATATGCATTATTTAGCTGCTTCAACATGAAATCCCTTAACCTTTAACGCATCAGTAATTACGCCAGACGAAGCGGATGATACGAATGAAATACGTGCAAGTGCATAGTCTCTATGTTTCTTACATCGTTCGGACTACGGAATATGTGTAAGACTAACAATATTCTGTATAATAAAGGACGTTAAATGTACCGTTCTGAGGACCATTATGAACGGTCATGCGTTCTCCTGGCGCATGTATTTACGCCCTCGAATAATGTCGAAGGAGGGGATGGTATTTGAAGAGCTGACGCGCGATTTCATCCCTCATACGCAGACGTAGCCGAGTCACAGGAAGTTCGAGTCAAAAAGTGCCCCTTCGAGTTCCTACAGGGATCTTTCCTTAAGTTCCAGAAGCTGTACTCTTGTTGCAGAGATTCGACATGAAGGTAATTCTTCTAACTTACCTCTTCTTTCTATCTATCTGAATCTTCAAAGGTTGAAAGAATCTCATTTTCTATGTCTGATAAAAAAAAAAAAGAATTTCTAGAGGATATTTTAATATTGAAATTATTTGAAACGTGCCACGGCTTAGCTACTATTATTTAAGAAGATTTATTTTTACTCGGTAAAATTATCCTTAAGTAAAACACTTTATGTATGCCTCTAAGAGTATTCTCTTATGTATTGTTATAGATTATATGTATATGTAGATTATATATCAATTTACTGGCACGTTGCAATATCGCTTCTAGTTAATAGTTGACAGCTTCTTATAAGGTTCCAATTTGCCTTTTCATTTATCGATATAATTATATACGAAATAGGACATTGCAAGTTCCAAGGAGGAAACCTAGGAAAAAATGTTAAAAGTAATAACAGGTGTTTACTGATCTTATTAGAATATAACTTGCAACTTATTTTTAATCGTAATATCGAATTGATTTATCTGTTTCGTTGGTATATTATATTACAAGTAAAAGTTCAAAATTATCACTTGCATGGACGACGAACTCATCGCTCGAAGGAACGATCGACCGGCTAGTATCGTTCGACATTAATTAACCGCAGTATAAACCTGATTAAAGTCATAAGCAGATTACAACAGTTAACATGTTTGAAAGCTTCATGTGTGATACTTATATAATCGACATGCTTATTAGAAATTACGTATGCCCTAGTAATTATTGAGATTTTCTTCTGGATTTTAATCGTTTTTACTATCGGTTCATTAACGAACGACGTTATGAAGTTCGACAAATAACAAGGATATTTGTCATTTCACTCCAAAAAACAAGAAAAAGTTAAACGTTTTTCCAATTATATACAGGTAATCAACTACGTTTGCTACATCTTCTTCGTACTTGTATGCTTGATGAACATGGTACATTCCGAGAATCCTCAGAACAAGGTATATTGTCATCATATAAACCATCTTAATAATTATTTCGATAATTAACTCGTCAAATTGCTCGTTAGATCGAACAACAATTCTTAAACGCTCTCACGGCAGACGAATCGCAGAAAATGAAGAGACCATTTTGCAATACATTCAGCGGTAAGAAGAATCAAACCTTTGATCCGTTATGAGACACGATTATTCTAAAATGATCAATCATTTGCAGGATGTGGGAAGAAAAGGAATTTCTATGAAAATCGAGCCGATTCTCCGAACCAGGAAGAAAGCGGCAGCATCCGACTTCCGCTTTCTGTCTACAAGGCATTGCTGAGGGCAGCCTCTCAAAATGTTCGCAACACAATTGAACGTGACATGAATGAGTACCAGTTGTCAGGACTGATTCCGCAGGTTTATTTTTCTGGCAGAATGCCTCTTCCTAAGAGGTTCGACATTCCATCATCGTCTCTAGAGTAACTTGAGCGTTTAAATATACGAGTGATGCGAATCATTCGCTAAGAGGAATATTAAAAAATATTTTATTATTCCATTTTATTTTCCTTTCTCGTCTTCATTCGAATAAGAAATTTATTTAAGCGATAGAGTATACGGTTCAAGCACTTCACAAAGTAGGTATTTTCCTTCTACACAACTGCTTGTACTTTTAATGAAACCTGAATAAAGTTAATTAAAGAGTACTAATATCTAAAAAATTACTACATACATGATCTTCCAATTACAAGTTTATCTAAAGATAAACAGTTAGTTTTATCGTAATACTACCATCCCAAACATATCTTGTACTCCTTGATAGATGATCAATAGTAACCGGCAATTTGAAGAAAAGAACCTGTCTCGAGACACTCAATCCAACACATTCTGGATTATCTGGTTGTCCAGTTAATTTTGGACGACCCCAAAAATATTCCGAGCAAAGCGTAGACGGATCCCAGATTCGTGATCGGCGATCTTGTCGCGATTGCTCGGCTGAATGATCTAAAATCTGAAGGTCACGATGGTTTTAATATGGGAGGAGAGCGAGGCTAGTAAAAGCAAAGCGAGGCTAGAATTATTCGTTTTACCTCGAGGCGAATCTTATGTGGAAATGGCCATTCGAGGATGGAATCGTGAGCACCACGAGTCAATCCAACTCCTATGAAAATTGTACCGTCCGGAAAATACCGTGGAGTAACTTTGATGTACATGGCATATCCATTCTGGCCTACGTAAAACGTCGAACTACGTATGGAACGAGCAGTTTTCCAATTGGCAAGCTTCTCGTCGAAATGGTTTATTTGCCAATAATAAAAGAAGAAACCCGTAGACCCTAAAACATATTAAGACACCGTGAAAATTTCGAACGTATTATTTTCTTTTTACTCGGTGTTTTACGACGATTTCATTTCTACATTGTTGACACGTATTTTTCGTTATGGTGTAAGTCGCGAAAATCGAACACTCGAAATAATTTTACTCTTCGACTCTGTTTCATACAAACCGTTTAACGATGACGTTCTTTGGATCGTGTTGTTAAAATTGTCGATCTCAGTCTGTCTTGGAGATATTATACTACTTTGGTATAATTTTGGCAGTGCTCTTTTTTTCTCCAACACTATGTACAATAATGTCTTAATTTCTTCCAGTTCTTTGACTAGAACTTTTTCTAAAGTTTGCAGCTTCTCGTCGATTATTTCTGAATATTTACGAATAGGACTTATGTATTAGAAAATATTTTAACTAGCTGAGAAATTCAAAAATTATTTCTTACTCGCATTACAAGTCCCTGTGAGCACTCTTGTGACACTGGCACGTGCACTTGCGACCAATTCTTCAGTAGCAATTTTACAAGTTGCTTGTTGCGTTTCCGTGACACCTTCGTCGCTCGTTGAGTTAATATTTGCAATGGCTAAGTTAATTTTTTCAATATTTGCACATTTTTTATTATATTATTTGTCAATAGACACGTTACATTAACGTCTCTTACCTTGTTATTAATACTTACTGAGTTTCGAGACGTTTGCATCGCTTGCATCACAGCAAGTTAAATAGAGCGTATTCATATACAAGAACAACAAAACTATCGATGACATCTTGGGGAGTGATCTGTTCTAAGATCATTTGAAATTACATTTATTTAAATAAAAAATCTCGTAAGACCTGGTAATTTTAAAAATAGATTTAACAGCATATTTAAGTAATCGTACCAAAATTCTTCAGTGGCTCCAAATTTGTGAGATACTGTTTAGTTTGAAATAATTCAAGTTTTAGTAGATAAGATTTATATCTTGTTCGTGATTTGATCACCATGTGACTGCCCTCTGTATCTCCCATGAATTGTAAAATATAGGTGAATCCCTACCCCCTTTGCGATTAATTTATCAATAGAAATCATTTCTCTTGAATAAACAATATAATATATATGTACATATCTAACGACTATATATATAATATGTACAATTAATTTTCTTTCTTAAATAATTTTAAATGTAAACATTCTTACATACGTTTTATTATATATACAGAGTTTTAAACGAATAACTATTTGAATAAAATAAACTGTCTTTTATGTTATTTAAAACAAATAAAATAATAAAACCAATTTATTTACGTGTATTTGTTACAAAAAAAAATAGTGTATGCAGATTTTTTGTCAAAAGATATGTTTAGTCATTTGGCGGTTTTTTTGACAGTCGCGTGGTAACGCGCGTGGATATAGATGGTGATTTTGGCTTTTGTCATTTTTACTCCAAATTGAGTTATATTTAATAACAAAATGAGTGAAAATATACAAGGAACATTTGTTTCGGAAAAAGTTTCTAAAATTAGGTGGAAACACGAAGATTTTGAGGATGCTACTAATTTTATAACTGGTAGTTGGGATGATCCGGTAAGGTTAACTCCAGCAAACTTAACCTATTGTATCCTCGTGTACATATAAATCATATGTGATTATTGTATTAAATCATATTAACCATTTACAGTATCAGAATTTTTTATTTAACTATAGGTAAATAAAATAACTCATTGGACGTTTCAAATGAACGACGATGGTGAATCTTATCCGGCAGTTGTTTCATCATACCCGATTCTCGGAGATGTTACTGAGATAAAGGTTTTTATTTATTTAATAAAAGATACGTTCTTCGATTTTTTTTTTTTTTATGAGTATTTTATTATTTTTACAGTTTATTTCAAAAGATTTTTTCGTGGTATCAACATCCATAGGCACTGTTAGATTGTTACAGATACATGAAAATCCATACTCTCAATTTAAAGAACACATGTCATGGGAATTTATACATAGATTTATGTAAGTTTTATTAATTAGAAATATTTTATTTATTATATGCCGTATGTTTAATTAATATTCTTTTAACAGTAACACAAGTGATTATGCATCTTGCACTGGACTTTCTACATTTGAACAAGACATAGTTTCAGTGGGCGAAGATGGGAAGATTAATCTTCTAACAGCTGGACAGAAGCAACCAGTCAGAGTTATTGGTACCATATAATTTTATTCTGTGTATACAATATTTATTTTGTGTACTAATTTTACAAATAATTAAATTTATTTTTTAGATCATGCTGATAGTTGCTCTATATATTGTATTGATTTCTTAAGGCACAATGAGATACTTACAGGAAATTTAAGGGGACATATGAAAGTTTGGGATTTAAGAAATGATCAAGATCTTCCTGCTACAACATTTATGCTTTCTGATCAAGCAAAAGTATGACCTGTTTAATGTTTTCACTTCTAAGGAGTTTCTTATTCACCAAAGTAAAAATATACTTTTACAGACAGAAGCTACAAGTATAGCTCACCATCCAACTCAAAGACATATTGTTGTGGCTGGTGGTGGTGATGGCAGTTTAACAGTTTGGGACTTAAGGCATAATACGTATCCAATGTCCCAACTTAATGCTCATGCTAAAGCTGTTAGTGAAATACTATTTCATCCTGATAGACCAGAAAATTTATTTACATGTTCAGGAAGTGGTGAATTGTGGCATTGGAATAATGCTCAACATTCAAAACTGAGTTTAGGTAAGTTTCATAATGAAAAAATTTTATCGTATATTAACTAATATTGTGCATTATTCTTTTAGATCCTACTAATACACATTGGTTAAATACAATTGGTACAAATGGTAAAGTTAATGTAATGTCACTCTGTAGTGCTATGCACAAGTCCATAAATAGTATTGATGTTGATAGATCAACATTACTTTTTGGATGTGATAATGAAGCAATGTATATTGTTAGGAATATAGCTGTTTAATGACTAGCTTATTCTAATTATATTTTTTCTAATTGTAACATATGGAAAAATAAATATCTTTTTTATTATAAGTCTATTTATTTCTTGATAATATTTTATATTGCTCATCTTTGCTTAAATTTAAAATTACCCGCGTTTGGAATGTATTTCTTAAACACTGTTGCGCCATAGTTATTTTATGGTATCTGTAGCTCCATCTCTCGTTGCTTTTAGTCATTATGATTACAGGAAACTTTAGCCTGTTAGTTTGCCATTTTGTGACGCCTTCTGTGGAAGTTCGTAAACAGATTTTGCTTTACTTGCCTCCGGAGGGACAAGAATTATGTCAAAACGGAGAATCGAGGTTGTGGATCCGTATATTAAACGGAGGCGGTGAGTGTTCTAATGTATTTTAAATGTAAAAATTAAAAAATACGATAAGATGTTTTGCCATGTGCATTGTTACAAGTTTTTATAGTTCTATCGCTCATCTCATTGAACAAATCTCATTTCCTCAAAATAGTCTATGCAAATGAATTTGATTAGATGAATAATAATATAATGAAAAAATTTTATAAATGTAACATTCTAAACTTATAAAATAATTCTCTTCTGTTGCTGTTGACTTGTTTGGTCAACTCAACTATAAAGGTTCTCAACTAGATTTCTCTTTCTGCGAATAGATTGTACATTAATATTTGTGGGAAAACATAATTTTAAACGATACTTAAAATATACGTGTTAGAATTAATTATTAATTTATATAAAAATTTGATATGTCATTAAAAATCATTTGTCTTCTATTTGATTAGTTTTCATAACCAATCAAGTGTTCTCAACTTTTATTATTTTTATAATGTCATCATACATACATTGTTTCCATTATATTATTATAAAAGTAAGGAAAATAATTTTTAAGTAATAAAATTGACTTTATATATTCCATGGTTTACCTGTTGTTTCACAGAGATGATTCAGCCACATCTAATAGCACAACTACACCTTCGACAGCACCAAAAAGCCAAGTTCAGCTAAATCCTTATAATAGTTTACCTCTTACACCAAGATATCATGAATTTTATAAAAAAAGAATCACTCTACCGGTATTTGAATATCGTGCTGATTTCATGCGATTATTGTTACAACATCAATGTATCGTACTTGTTGGAGAAACAGGTTCAGGTAAAACTACACAAATACCACAATGGTGTGTAGAATATTCAATGAATTGTAATAAGGGAGTTGCTTGTACTCAACCAAGAAGAGTAGCAGCTATGTCTGTTGCACAAAGAGTATCAGAAGAAATGGATGTTATATTAGGTATATATTATGCCCTCTTAATTTTAAAGATTTTTATATATCTTTTAATTTAGAAATTATGTCATCTATGTATGTTTTCCATGTTAATCTATCAAACAGGCCAAGAAGTGGGGTACAGTATTCGTTTTGAAGATTGTAGTAGTCCGAGAACTATATTGAAGTATATGACTGATGGTATGCTTCTTCGTGAAGGCATGTCAGATCCTATGCTTGATGCTTATCAAGTGATACTGTTGGATGAGGCTCATGAAAGAACTTTAGCTACAGACTTACTTATGGGTGTGTTAAAAGAAGTGATTAAACAGAGACCAGATTTGAAACTTGTGATTATGAGTGCAACTTTAGATGCTGGAAAATTTCAACAGTATTTTGATAATGCACCTTTAATGAATGTACCTGGCAGAACTCATCCTGTTGAAATTTATTATACTCCTGAACCTGAAAGAGATTACTTAGAAGCTGCTATTAGAACTGTTACTCAAATACACATGTGTGAGGAAGTAGAAGGAGACTTGCTCCTATTCTTAACTGGTCAAGAAGAAATTGAAGAAGCTTGTAAAAGGATCAAAAGAGAAATGGATAGTCTAGGTCCAGATGCAGGAGAACTTAAATGTATACCACTTTATTCCACACTGCCTCCAAACCTTCAGCAAAGAATCTTTGAACCAGCACCACCTACGAAACCAAGTGGTGCTATTGGTAGAAAAGTAGTAGTTTCAACTAATATCGCGGAAACATCGTTAACTATCGATGGTGTTGTTTTTGTAATAGATCCTGGATTTGCAAAGCAAAAGGTATTAAATCGTTTTCAATCTTTCTTTCTTTCTTTCTTTCTACTATTTTTAAATAATTTTGTTAATATACATTGTATCTTTTAACAGGTATATAATCCTAGAATTCGTGTAGAGTCTCTACTTGTATCACCTATTAGTAAAGCTTCTGCTCAGCAAAGAGCTGGTAGAGCTGGTCGTACAAGGGCTGGAAAATGTTTTAGATTATATACAGAGAAAGCATATAAAAACGAAATGCAAGATAATACTTATCCTGAGATTTTAAGATCCAATCTTGGGAGTGTTGTATTACAGTTAAAGAAACTTGGTATTGACGATTTGGTATGTTATATTTTTTATGAAAATAATTTACTCTTTATGCTTTAAATATTTATTTTCACAATGCATTTATTTACTTTAGGTACATTTTGACTTTATGGATCCACCTGCACCAGAAACACTTATGCGAGCGTTGGAACTCCTTAATTATTTGGCTGCTTTAGACGATGATGGAAATCTCACAGATTTGGGTGCTGTGATGGCAGAATTTCCATTAGATCCTCAATTGGCAAAAATGCTCATTGCATCTTGCAATCATAACTGCAGTAATGAAATATTAAGTATTACTGCCATGTTGTCAGGTACAGTATTATTAAGAACATTTCCTTTTGTGACACTATTAGGTACATATTTGTTTTGAGTATAAAGTAATTTTAATACAATAAAAATAAAAGTTAGTAAGTCAGGATCATGGTAAGGTAACGTGGTGTTAAATTGATGATTGATATTGTATTAGTCCCACAGTGTTTTGTGAGGCCAAATGAATCAAAGAAAGCTGCGGATGATGCTAAAATGCGATTTGCACACATCGATGGAGATCACTTGACATTACTAAATGTATATCACGCTTTCAAGCAAAGTAGGTATTTATGATTTTTTTGAGCTTACATTATATTTTTGTTAAATTATAATTTTTTTTTTTTTTTTTTCTTTTATAGATTTTGAAGACCCACAGTGGTGTTATGATAATTTCGTTAATTATCGATCTTTAAAAAGTGGTGACAATGTTAGACAACAACTTAGTAGAATAATGGATAGATTTTATTTAAAACGTACTTCAACAGATTTTACATCAAAAGATTATTATATTAATATCAGAAAAGCGCTTGTGAGCGGTTTTTTCATGCAGGTAAAAATATTTAATTTTTACAGGAAAAAATTTTCTCGGGTACATGGTATTACCTCTTTCTTTTTTATGTATACCAGGTCGCTCATTTAGAAAGGACTGGTCATTATTTGACTATAAAAGATAATCAAATTGTACAGCTTCATCCAAGCAGTTGTTTAGATCATAAACCTGAGTGGGTAATATATAACGAGTTCGTGCTTACGACCAAAAATTATATCAGAACAGTTACAGATATTAAACGTAAGTTATACTTGCATTTTTAAATAATATGGAATAAATGTTGTTGTTATAATTGTAATACTTTTTTATAGCTGATTGGCTGCTTAAAATTGCACCACAATATTATGATTTACAAAACTTTCCACAATGTGAAGCAAAGAGACAGTTGGAAGTAATCCAAACGAAGTTAGATTCAAAACAGTATCAGGAAGGATTCTAACCTCTATATATTTTAGCTATCTTCAAAAATGGTGTCAAATGATTGATAATGTGTGATTGATCTGTGTTTGGCATTGTATCAGACACAATTAATTCAAATATGAAGCCAAAACACATACTAAACTTTGTGAGACGTGGTCGAAAGGATAGTCGTCTGCTCTGTATTTTCACTTAAAACGTATAAAGAAAAAGACAAATTTTAAGAACATTTATAATTTTGTACAAGGATTAACAAAACTTGTACATTTTTTTGAGTTCGCGTGCCGAACAAATTGAGCGTTTGTAAACTTTATTCTATCTTGACATGAAACAATGAAATTTGACCTTTGATCTACCAGAAGGCACGCGAACAATATAGTTGATTGATAAATGATTTATTTATGTACATTAAAAAAATGTAATAACTAAGTAATTTTACCACTAGAATTTGTTGGTCAACGTTTGCACACTCGGAATGTAATACTAGATAAAAATAGATTAATTTTTGTATTAAATGTTGAACAAGTATGCCAGATAAGATGTATACAATGCTTGCTATCGATAATCGAAGGGCAATGACATTACATAACCTTCAATACAAATTATATCTGTTTGCTGTTTTTTCTTAAAATCAAGTAGTACTCTTTTATGTGTTATATATTTCACTTCTTCCAAGTACACACATCTGAAAACATTACATATTTATTATAATTTTATTATGATTGAGATGTGCAAGTAACTTATACAATGTTTCTTTTGTTTGAGATCAATAGAATTACACTGTAATACTTTTACATAAAGATAAATGAAAAATATTTCTATCATGCAAAAGGTAAATATAAGAAAATAAGGATACAACCATAAAATATATTATGAAAGATCTTAAAAAAAAAAAAAAACCTATTTGATAGGTTTGGAGAAATCAAATTATTCTTATTTATAAATGCTAGTATAATACAAATTGCAAATCATTATTGGTGGGAGAACTTAACGTACGAGTTATCTCTACAAGATAATAAACAAATTAAGCTTAATTATTCAAATGACAAATTTGCAATGCTATCCGGATTAACATACTGCATGCATTAAAAAATATGAACTTTTGTAGCTTATTTTAGATTTGAAAGTTTCTAAATAGTTCGAGATACTATCACGCTATAAAATTAATTTTTCTAATCAAGATATAATGTCACTGTTTAAAATCTCTTGCTTGTTTACCATGTTAAATAATAATTTCAGTTTTTGTAAATAAAAGATATGCAGGTATTAAAAGAACATATAGAATCAGAAAAGTTACGATCACGAACAGTTTTCATTGTATTGTACCACTTCATTCCAATAAAATATTGAAAATATGATACAATTGTAATAATTGTCAATAAATTAATTTTCAATCTTAATATTTATACAAACATAGTGAGCAATTATAATCAGAAATTTAATAATATGTTTTACGTAATACATTGAAATATTTTGTGGTTAAAGCTTTCTTATCTCCATTCTTATGTTGCAAGAGATGTTTGAGAACCACTGAAAAAGCACGAGGATCGCTGTATTTCATCATTTGCCGATTTTCATGAAATTAAGAATGATGGCATCGTTCGTAGTACCGGTTGCAACGAGATTTACTCGTGTCACAATTGATAGTTTGCACAACATAAATAAAAATATTTTACTTAGGTAAGACTATATGTTTTGTAGTTCATTATATTATTAAAATAGACAAATTCATTGAACGTGTATTGCAACATATATATAAAGGTTAGATTGCTAAATAGTGTTTATTTCTTTATTGTTATAACATTTTTTTAAATAAAATTGTAATATATTTAATAAAGAGGATAATATTTTGTAAAGTTGTGAAAAATTTAAATAAAACCTCATATAGTTATTTGGTTATATCATTAGTAAACAATTTCAATAATACTTTATGGTAAGAAGTATCTTAATAAATAAGTAAAAATATGTTAATAATAATTTATTTTGAAATACTTCTTTTGGGAAGAAAGAGAAAGAATGTTTTTAAATCATTCTTGATGATTTTAAGGTTAACTCAACCATCACATGTTTGTTGGCAAAGGCAAGAGTATAGTACAATTACAGAAGAGCAAAAATCTGAAAGTGGGGAATCTCAATCTACAATATTGGAACTTACAGAAAATGAAAAAAAATTGAAAGCAGACATTGAACTTCTTAATAAAGAGTTAACAGATCTTAAGAGTTACAAAAATGAGGTAGAAGATAAATACAAAAGAGCACTTGCTGATGGAGAAAATCTGAGAGTTCGATTAAATAAACAAATTGAAGATGCAAAAATGTTTGGTATTCAGGGATTTTGTAAAGATCTTTTAGAAGTAGCAGACATTCTAGGTAAAGCTACAGAAAGTGTACCAAAAGATGAACTTACAAAAAAGAATCCTCATTTAAAAACATTATTCGAAGGTTTAAAGATGACAGAGGCACAGTTACATAAAGTAAATAAGAAAATATGATTCAACTACATTTCTATATAATAAAAAAATGTATTAAATTATTACTTTGAAACATGTTTGTATAGGTGTTTAAAAAACATGGTTTAGTTTCATTAAATCCATTGAATGAAAAGTTTGATCCTAATCAACATGAAGCATTGTTTCAACAAGTAAAATTTTTGTGTTTTATTTATATGTATTATAGTGTATTATACAAATAATAACAAGAAGCATATTTTTTTGTAGGAGGTTGAAGGTAAAGAACCAGGAACAATTGTTGTTGTGTCTAAATTGGGCTATAAATTACATGAACGAGTAGTAAGACCAGCATTGGTTGGTGTTGCCAAAGGATAATTTGTGGTTATATATTAAGTAAAGTGGGATTAAATACAATCTCATATGAGGTACCCGTGAATGAAATATTGGCACATATATATTGTAATTAAAATTTAAATGTAACACATCAAAGTATGAATGTCAGATAATTGATATACTAAACAAAAACAAATTTTATCAAAAATAAACTTGTTCTTATTCTATAAGATTTAAAAAACGTGTAATATGATCTGAATTTTCATATTTCTTTGATGTAAATAGACATGTACGTATTTAAATAAGTCATTTCTTTTATCACACCAACTTTTTATTTGTTACATTCCATTAAAGTAGTATACAAAGATAATTTTTAATTTAGTAGAAAATTTATTATGAAGTTCATAAAAATAAATACATTATAAGGCAATATCATAAATAGCATTGTCTTTTGGTCATAGTGTAACTTAACATTATTATTAAATAGAAGATATTTATCTTTTATGATAATCAATTTTATCTTAAAAGTTCAACATCTTTCAAAAACTTTGTACAAATCAGGCAAATTGGCTATTTGTAATATTGTTGAATCATGTGTAAAATGTTTAGGGGGAAGAAAACTCTCTTTAATTGCAGAATATAAAACATGTTCTGTAATGTATTTCCAATCGTAAGTATCATGCATGAAACTTACTTGACTATAGTATCTTGCTGTTTCTGTACAAATACTTCGAAGACACGGTTGTTCTGATGACCACTCTACTTCTGTAGCTAAACGTAATATATAGAGAGGAAGACCTTCCACAGACGGAAAATATTTTTCTGGAAAGCAAATTAATTTTGTATTGCATTTAAGAAATAGATAATTTATTAAAATATATACTTACCCAATAATACTGGTAAAGATTTTAAATTTCCCTTTTTATCTATAACAATAGAAAAATACTCTTTTAACATATCTGCCTTTTCCAGTAATAATTCTTTAACACTTGTAGCTAATTCCTCTTTTGATCCATCTTCTTCTGTCCACCCAGCTTCTTTAGTATCTAATCCTAATAGAGCTATGTCGTATAATGGAAGTGCTTCCTGCAAATGAGTATAAAATACAATATAGTAACAGTAATTTTAATAATTTGTGTACATACCGAAAATTTGATGATTCCATAATTTGCAAAATCATACAGCATAATTTCATAAAATAGTTGTTGCCTAAATAAAAAAGAAATGTAACTTAACTTTTAATGTATAAGAATATTTTATGTAAATACATATATTGATGCTCACGCTAATTTTTGTGTATCACAAAGATACAAATTGACTCCACTTTGAATTAAAGCAGAGGACTGATCTATACAACCAATAAAAGATAATTCTGATAAAATTTGTTTTAGACCGTCATGACATGCATCTTCTACTTCTTTACGTAATTTTAAGACGCTCGTCAATTTTACTTCTCTTCTAAAATTATTTATTGAATAAGATTTAAACTCATATGAACTTCCATTGGCATTTTTATTGCTATCACTTTCTTCTGGCGTTTGTGCAATAATATCTTGCGTTTCATCAGGTTTATTACTTTCTTCTGATTTTGAATGTTTTATTTCTTCTTTGTGTATACTATTTTTTTCCATCTTTGCTTCTTGTGATATATTGCTTTTACTTCCAAAGCATTTATATACTTGCTTACGTGCTTTATCTGCGATAACGTCAATGCAATCTTCTTTCATAGAATCATCTACTGTACTTTCGTCATTTGTAATTTCTAAAACATCTTGGGTATTATTTAATGTATACTCATCTTCATTAATATTTTGATTACATAAATCTGGATTGGATTCATCAGGTGTTGAATCTAATATAGATGGACTTGTATTATTTATAATATTACTCCATGGAGAACTAGATTTTTCTGTTGCTATTGCTTCAGCATGCGTCGACGTATCTTTTTGTTCTGTATCATTTACATTTCGTGTTAAGCACTGTATTTTTTCAGTTTCTTTTTCGTTATTGCTTGTAGTATTTTCAACGTTTGTGTTATTTAAATCAATTTGATTGTTGTTATCATTTCTAGCACATTTCATTGCTGAATGAATGGTAAAATTAAATTTGTCCAATTTTTGATTAGATGCATCAGTTCTGATCATATCCTGAGGTCGAACTTTTTTTACTTTATCATTATTATCTTTCTCATATTCCGGTAAAACTTCTTTTAAAACTTCTTTAGTGATATCTACTTTTGGTAGTCGTGCTTGCACATAAAATGTTCTAGAAGCACTATTCCCAGATAATTTTTCGTCTAAAGCAAGTTTCATTTTTTCAATGATAGAATTTTCATGAAGGAATCTAACTTCATATTTCGTTGGATGTACATTGACATCAACATTTTGTGGATTAATTTCTAAAGACACATAACACCATGGATGGGTCTTTTTTGGAAGATAAAACGTATATAGTTCTTCTAACATTTTTCGAATAGCTAAAATAAAATGTTTATAAAATTTATGTTTTATATATAAAAACTGTGTTATGATACTTGGAAACTTACAAGAAGATTCTACTAATCTGTTATTAATGAATAGGAGAAATACCATCTTCTTATTTGTATAATTTGGATTTGTTATTAAAGCATGCATTTTAAATTTATAAACATCATCTTCAAGTTCCACTTCTAATAATTCACGAAATACAGGATTACCATAAAGTATTCTAATATTACTCATTTTAGTTGAGTTATGTGGTGTACGAACCTAAATATTAAAGATACACTTATATGCAACTGTTCAACTGTTTATATATTATGAAGTACCTGAGGTGTTATTTCACCATGTTTCTTTAGTATGAATCCAACATTAGGATTATGTATTGCATATTTTGTAACTACATCTGTGATTCTGTTAAATTCTTCAGCTGAATTTGATAAAGCTTTTCTTCTTGTTGCAACATTATAAAACAAATTCTCAATTACTATAGTAGTGCCTTGATTTCCAGCACATGCTTTAGGTGGTGCTTTTAGTTTACTATCAACATATGATGCCCTAGTATGAAAAAAATAAAAAATGTGTAGAAAGTGTATTTAAAATTTTACAAAATATCTTTAAATATTTAAACATACTTATAAGCACATTTTTCATTTGCAGTTTTTGTTGTAATTGTTAAAAGTGATATGTGACTAATACTAGCCAAGGCTTCACCACGAAATCCATAAGTTGATATTGTTTGAAGATCTTCAAACGTTTGTAACTTACTTGTTGTAAATCGTTCACAAACAATTTCCATATCTTCTTTCCTAATACCTGTTCCATTATCTTGAATCTGAAAATCAATGATAAATGTTCTATCATACTAATTACTTTTTCGTTCAAATAATTAGAGAAAATACCTGTAATAATTTTAATCCACCCTCTTTAGCAATAATTTGTATATTACTTGCTTTTGCATCAAGACTGAAATATTTGTAGTTAGTTAATTAAATTTATATTGTAAAAGAAATACACGTAACAAATGTAATTTTTGAGTATATAACCTGTTTTCGATTAATTCTTTTAATGCATTTGCTGGTCTCTGTATTACTTCACCAGCTGCAATTCTATTTACTACAGTTTCATCTAATTTCTTAATTTTCCCCGGTGTATTCATTTTCAATGACACTGCTTCTAGATTTTGATAGAAATTTCAAGAAGTGGAAGTCAAATATTACGCTACATTACTCATTGCGATTAAGATATATACGATGCAATATAATTACATTTCTAATAAAAAAGAAGTGAAAATAAAAACTTTACTTTTAAAAGATAAACCTTCTTTATTTATAACAAAAGTGACTCTAAATCTATTTTCGCGCCAAACTTTTGAAGCAAAAACTGAAGCGTATATTCATTTATTCATGTAAGATTGCCACTTCAATAAAACATATGAAGGTAAATATGTTATAATATAATATTAATTTTATTATATTGTTATATTAATAAAATTTTCAAGGGAATTTCAATAGAATATTTTTAATAGTATATAAATAATGCAGAAAATATGCATATTAACATTGATTTTTGGTTGTTATTAGATTTCGAAAGATGATTTGCATTTGCTGTCCCCTACTATCTAGCTAAAGTTATTTTTACATAATGTATTCTTCTAGTATCGCAGCCACATGCAGATATTAACATATTTAGTAACAGTCAATCTCACGTGATGTAATAGTAAGTTATAAAGCAGTTATATTAATTCACTGATGTAAATTAAGCTCTTCTTAAATTAGAATACGTATGCAAAGTGAGATATGTAGAAATTGCTATATAGCTATGATATGTTTATGCAAATTTATTTTTATAACGATCATCGAACTGCTCTGAATTTATATATAACTACATTTGAATGTTTCTAGTGTAAATATATTTGTGAAGTTGACAAATCTTTTACTTGAAGATGATGTTATTTAAGAGAATAATATTTTTAATATTTTAAATGTAATTTAATTATATGTAAACCAAAATATTTAGCATATATTTGGACTACGTGATCGAACGTAGATTTTGCATTATACTATTTTTAGTTGTTTATAGTTTTTATATTAAATGAAGATTTATGTAAAGAAATATAATGTATGTTTATATTAATAGTATATTAAATTACATTTATTTATTTATTATATATCTGAACATTTATATAAAAATCTTCTTTTACGTAAGGTATATATACTGGAAGTATTAGTAATATGCTAAGTTATTTGTATTTTTCTATATCATTGATGTTATCGATGAGTATAATTTTATCTAGGCAGTTAAGTTTCTGACAAACAAGAAAAGATTTAACGTGCTAATTATAACTGTGATCTTCAATGCAATACGTTCCAGTACGTTCCCGTGTTTCTTCCATCATGATTGTTTTCTCTTTCTTTCCTTATGCTATGTCTCGCTTTGATATATTTATCTTCGTTCTGGATGCGTCTAGAACTTTGAGCCAATGAAAATGCGCCTTTGAATCACCAAGTTGCCACGATTGGTCATCCATAGAAATTTCTCGAAGCGCGAGATTTGGTGTATTAAAAGGCCGCCGTGCATACGGCGCTCAGTCAGACTTCCATACGCAAGAAGAGAACATTGTACTTAAGTGGAAATTGTTAGACTACTGCTGTTACTACTACACTACTACTACTACTACGATTTTCTCGTGATATACGAACGATCAAAAAGTAAGTGTATTTGAATACATTGTGATAATACGGTTTATAATTTATTTATTTAGTGAATTTTTCGTTACGGTCAAGTGTGCAGATGTACTAGATACTGGAAACGTGTTGAAGTTGCATCATGTCTGTAAAGTATCGACACGCCCGAGTCAATACGATTGTTTCTTTTTTTCCTTTGGATTTAAAAATGATTTAATATAAGTTTTACCGTTGGATTTCGAGCATCGAGACTTGTGCCGGGTTGTGCTTTTGTTGTGCGTTTCAGTTTCTCGTAAATTTGTTAACAATTGGTAATTCGAAACAAATTTTACCTCAACTAAGTGATTATAAGTCGATTATAAATAGAACGTAAAATTGTAGTTGCTATAGCGATACGAAAATTTGTGAGTTATCTTACTTTTTTTTTTTTGTTACGTCTTATCACTGAATATTATTTTTGTGCATTTTCTTCGCAAAATCAAATAATAAGTTAACGTTATTTGGGCTACTTATGAAGTATGTCAGTATGACTGTTGAAATGGCCTTGTGCAGTTATTGCGTCGTACTGTTATAAACGTGTACTATGCTACTCGAAAATATAGCTACGGGTTGAATGTTAGAAGAAAAATTTGCAAATTTAAATCGATCTAATTTTTTTAATACTTTTTTACTAATATATTTTTAATTTTATTTTTTGCAGCGATAAAATATGGCGAAGGCTCCAGCAGTTGGAATCGATTTGGGCACTACGTATTCATGCGTAGGTGTCTTCCAGCATGGAAAAGTTGAGATTATTGCAAACGATCAAGGAAATCGAACAACACCCAGCTATGTTGCTTTCACGGATACTGAAAGACTGATTGGCGATGCGGCTAAAAATCAGGTCGCAATGAATCCAAACAACACCATTTTTGGTAAGTAAAATCAACACAGAATTATCATTTTATATAATTTTTATCCTCATACCTTCTTTATTTTTTATCCCGTAATATATTTCATTATTCTACTGTAATGGTTTGTAATCGTATATATTATTATGAATATTATTTATGAATATAAATAATAATAATATTATCGATATTTCGAAAAAATATACATAACGAATTCTTTTTGAAAAGATTTTCAAATAGTTGCACTGTTTTTGGAATCTTAATATAACTGTTCGTGCGTGTTACATAACAGTTAGTCCATTATATCGATCTTCTATAGTTTTCTTCAGGAAATTTCTCTCACGTTTGCTTTGTGTTTATATGCATACGAGAGTTCACCTTCTGGCCGTTAGCAGTTGGAGAATAATACACGCCATGTAGTGTTGAATTTCATTACTGACCTTGTACTAACACACTCTTCGTACTACATTTACATTTGTGTTCGTTTCTTTTTCATTGTCGCGAGCTATAAAGAGGTGATACAAAATCTCTGCGCACTGCACCATTGCGTGACTGAAACATATATTATTACCTTACGTTTTTCTACCTACAATTGTAATATAT
>NW_016925480.1:252396-262840 GCF_001483705.2 Eufriesea mexicana
TTTTTTTTTTTTTTTTTTTTTTACAACATTCGTGTTAGTTTTGTTTAACGAGCGTGAGAAATGAAAAATTCCTTTTTTTCATTAATTCATATGTATTTCTTGTCGTAATCTTTGTTAAGTTTAACTTATATTTCAAATGTCTGTGACATAATTAATATCATATATTAAATTTAATGTTATTAAATTAATGTTATTAAATTTGATATTTTAAACAGACGCGAAGAGATTGATTGGACGTCGCTTCGACGATGCAACGGTACAAAGTGACATGAAACACTGGCCATTCACAGTGATAAATGATGGAGGAAAACCAAAAATCAAGGTTTCGTACAAAGGTGAAACGAAAACTTTCTTCCCGGAAGAAGTGTCTTCGATGGTACTCACAAAGATGAAGGAAACTGCTGAAGCGTATTTAGGAAAAACTGTCACCAACGCTGTCATCACCGTTCCTGCATACTTCAATGATTCTCAACGACAAGCCACCAAAGATGCAGGAGCAATATCAGGACTAAACGTTTTGAGAATTATCAACGAACCAACCGCAGCTGCAATCGCTTATGGTTTAGATAAAAAGACTGCAGGGGAAAAGAATGTACTGATCTTCGACTTGGGAGGTGGTACCTTTGATGTGTCCATTTTGACTATCGATGACGGCATTTTCGAAGTGAAATCGACGGCAGGCGACACTCACCTTGGTGGCGAAGATTTCGATAACCGCATGGTGAATCACTTCGTTCAGGAGTTCAAGAGGAAATACAAGAAGGATTTAAGTACGAATAAGAGGGCCCTTAGACGATTGAGAACTGCTTGTGAAAGGGCGAAGAGAACTTTGAGTTCATCGACGCAAGCCAGCATCGAAATAGACTCTCTCTTCGAAGGCATTGATTTCTATACGTCGGTCACTAGAGCTAGATTTGAAGAACTTTGTGCAGATTTGTTTAGAAGCACATTGGAACCGGTGGAAAAGGCCCTGAGGGATGCTAAAATGGACAAGGCTCAAGTTCATAGTATTGTTCTAGTCGGTGGATCTACCAGGATACCAAAAATTCAAAAATTATTACAAGATTTCTTCAACGGAAAAGAATTGAACAAATCGATCAATCCTGACGAAGCTGTTGCCTATGGAGCGGCTGTACAGGCTGCTATATTGCACGGCGACAAATCTGAAGAAGTTCAAGATCTGTTGTTATTGGATGTTACGCCATTGTCTTTGGGTATAGAAACAGCTGGCGGTGTGATGACAACGTTGATCAAGAGGAATACGACAATACCAACCAAGCAAACGCAGACTTTCACCACATATTCCGATAATCAGCCTGGTGTCCTGATCCAAGTATATGAAGGAGAGAGAGCTATGACCAAAGATAATAATATTCTCGGCAAGTTTGAGCTTACTGGCATTCCACCTGCACCGAGAGGCGTACCTCAGATTGAAGTTACATTTGACATCGATGCTAATGGTATGTATATGTTTTAATACACTTCCATTTACAAAGTATTCCTTAATATATTCAATGATCTAGTACATTAACTGATCTATGATTTCTATTATTCCAGGTATCTTGAATGTTTCTGCTGTTGAAAAGTCAACTGGAAAGGAGAATAAGATTACTATCACCAATGATAAAGGTCGATTATCGAAAGAGGATATCGAGAGAATGGTGAATGAAGCTGAAACGTACCGTAACGAGGATGAGCAACAGCGCGATAGAATATCTGCAAAGAACTCACTGGAGTCTTATTGCTTTAACATGAAGAGCACGATGGAAGATGAGAAGCTTAAAGATAAGATTGATGCAGGGGATAAACAGAAGGTTATTAATAAGTGTAATGAAGTGATCTCATGGTTGGATTCGAATCAACTGGCAGAGAAAGATGAATTCGCAGACAAGCAAAAAGAGCTGGAATCCATTTGCAATCCTATTGTCAGCAAATTGTACCAAGGTGGAGCCGCACCTGGTGGATTCCCACCTGGCGGATTCCCACCTGGTGCAGCTCCAGGAGGTGCTGGCACTGGTGGTGCAGGTGGTGGACCTACCATCGAGGAAGTAGACTAAAAAAGTCTTATATACGCGTCGTTTATTACTCTGAACTTCTTTTTCCCTTTCATTTTATTTATTACAACACGTGCTTCGTACATTCATGTCCACTATTTTCACATTTATTTATACTAATAGTGAATATTTTCTGAGATTTGAGACTTTATTTCCTGTAAAAAAAGTATTTAAATTCGTAATGCATAATTAATTTATTATAAAAAAGAAATCATTGTGTCTTCTTAATTCTACCTTACACGCTTTTACTCCATTTACTGCTTTCATCGATTTATCAATATTTTCTATCTTTAACGTGTTTAGAGTGTTTCTGGTTTGTAAAATTGGACCAGAATGATCAAGTACGTTGTGATAACGCTGATGAACTGAAAGCGAATACAAAGCGAATAATAATTAATATTCTTACAAATACGAAATAATACTATTATACTTACTCTGGTCAATAAGGAATTATCCATTTGAAAGAAATCGCATGCGGTGAATGTAATTCTATACTGTTGTAACTGCAACGAGAAATCATTGATTTCATTTCGAACAGAGTCGCGTTCGAAATTTGATCGTAGGAGACTTTCCATTCCGAATGCATTAAGATTGAGTACAGTATTATCATTACGTTCATTGTTATAAATTTCTAATTGTTCCGGTTCTTTATTGCGAAAATTTCGAAAGAAGGACAACTTGTTGATCTTCGTTGAGTGTTGAGCGTTCAATATAAATTGGCTGATATATAATCCAATTTTATTTATTTCTTTGTGAGTCAGCGTGCATACCCAACACATTAAGACGAATTGGCATCCATAAATCATCCAAATTACGTTGTTCAGAAATATAAAACCACTTTTATGTTCGGCAGCACTCATGTAAATTCTAAACAACTTTGCGACAACCATTATAAAGGCGTTTGTGGAGCACAATAATAGATCCATGCCATAGATTTCATTTATCGTCATTATTACAGAACATATTTCTGTAAGAAATCGATCATTACAAAAATAAGATGCACAGTGTTGAAGTGTCGCTTTTTATAACAGCACAGAGTGAGAGACGAAAGAGAAATTATAATTTTTGTTTTGATTAAAATAATAGACCAATGTTAAATTTAATTAAAAATGTTTTCCTTGCGTTTTACCTTCATCCTGTTCCACTTACGTCACTCACTCCGAATTTATACTGCAAGAAATGTGTCAATACACGTGCCATTGTGCAGTTTCCTAATTCTCCTAATCTTCAAGGCGATCCAGTAGGCTGCCGAGTTTTCATTTAACTGCCTGATCATCTCGTTGATCGCTCTAAATCTGTGACAGATCATGTACACAACGACGTCGAACACGAAACTGTTTACCAAAGTCTGCGCAATTGTATAATAGAGTAGCAAATCGGAGGCAAAGATTTGGTCAGGTGCAGTGAAGTAGTAATAAAGAACATGGGTAACCAGTGACACTGGGCCACATAATAGGGTTACCAGAATGGCCAATATTTGGCTGATCTTTACGTATCCGTCATTGATAGCCATGTCCTTAGAGATATTCTGATCCAACGATTCCAACATGTTCATCAACTCGGCCCACTTGTCGTAGTGCCTCATTACATGGTAAACGTAATAATAGGCTGCAAGGTGGCATATGGTTTCGTTCATGCAGTACATGATTTCGAACAGCTTGCTGGTGAATTCTTTGCCGAAATTTGTGAAGTCCACAACGCTGAACGCGACGATCACCGAGCAAAGGCTAAAATGGATCACTCGGAGGACGATGGTGATCCATTTTGGACAGTTGCCAGGTCTGGCCACTCCAACGCCCAGCAACCAAGAAACGTACATTATCGGACGTAATGTTCTTTCTGGTTTTGTCGCGTTGCCTTCTATTCTAACGCTTATTTCTTCCTCCATGACAGTCGATTCCTTTAGAGTCGAACGGACGGAAGAGGCACGAAAGGAACGAAGCTTCCCTCGCGCTTCGAAGCGTTTACCCAAAAGCAACGCGAGACACTGAGCTTTTAATCCGGAGATTCGTGCCGAGCATACCTCGTTAGCGAATTTAGATCGGGCCTGATACGGGCGTTCATACAGAATTCAGGAAAATTCTGGGGATTTATGGGTGACACGCAGGGCACTTTCATTCGACGAAAATGGAGTAGCCGCGAAATTAGACGCACGAACCTATTCGAAGATGGCGGAAGGTCCAGCAGTGGTTACGTGATATGTGTGTATATATCGAAAAACGAGCTTTATTTGCCCAACGACTATATTACAATTTTTATTATACAGTAAACATTTAAAATGGAATAAAACGATAACGTTGAACAGCGACCGTTCTTCTGTTCGTTTTTGTTTTTAGAAATCAGGCGGCGGGTCGAGTCGAATCATCTCGTAATAATAATAATCATAATAATCATGGTAATAATAATGGTAATAGGGTTGTGACGGTGTAATTCGTTCGAATTAAATCCGTTCTATGATCGATTCGATAATTTGGGCGTGCAATCGTCGCCAAAACGTGCGTGTTTTATGTTCCATTTTTAATTTTTTTTCTTTTTTTTCTTTTTTATAATCTTTTTTCTGCGTCTGTGTGCGCGTGTGCGTTTGTATGTGTCCGTGCATGTTACACATGTCCCCCTGTATCTGTCCTATACGTGTATCCGTGTGTGTCTATGCGTGTCTATCACGTGACTTATGTCTCCTAGCACGTGTCGATGCGTATACGTGTCCCCGTGTATGTCCGTGTGTTTCATTCGTGTTCCGTGTGTGTCTATGTGTGCTTAAGTGTACATATGTGTGTGAGATAATGAGTTGCTCCGTTCGCGCAAGGACTTACAACGTAAGAATCGCGGTAGTCGCAAGAACGCTCTTAAGACTCTCGTTCCTACATCTTTTTTGTTCTTTCTTTGTATTCTTTTTTTTTACTGTTTTTTTTTTTTTGCTTCTTTTAGATTTATTTAGTTATTATTTGATCGGGAAAGGCAGCGTAATTATTCGAACACGAGATGTTGATACACGGTTTTTCTTTTTCTCTTTTTTTCTCTTTTTAGTTAATTACTTGCTCTTTCGCTCTGTGTAGATAGGGACGTGTCTCTCTTTCACTCTCTCGCTCTCTCTCTCTCTCTCTCTCTCTCTCTCTCGCTCTCTCTCTCGCTCCCTCTCTCTCGCGATCACATTTTTTCTCACCGTCAGTTGCCATTTCGGTGAAATGCAACACAGCCCCTCGTGCATGTTCGCTTTCTTACGTATATACAAGTATATATAGAATATGTATATATAGAATATATATAATTTGCTTTTAACGATTTTTTTTTATCTCTACAATTTACATTGGCGAGCCGAGCGACTCGGGAAAATCGTATGCACCGATGCAACGAGACGGTTCACATTGGCATTTAAGAAACGGTAAAGGAAACTCAGTGGCAACCAGTTCGGAAACATAGAAACGAAAAAACGGGAGAAATAAACGCACGTCCAACCGGTCGTTTCATTCGTCGTTTCCCAACCGTATTATTCTTTCACAAGGTTTCGTGATCGTGTATCATAAAATAGCAGCGCCATCATAGATCATTCAACGGAAGCGAGAAATATTTAATTATCTAATTTGCACGATGTGCCTCGAACGAGTTGCTCGATTCAACGTAAATAATTCCGTGCCTCTGTAAATCCGAGGAGAAACGCGAGCAAACGAATTCTTTTATCTTGTACTCGCTACTTGTATTCCGAATAGATTTTGGTCGATTGTGATACAGGTTTATGTTCACGATGAAAAGCGACAGAAAAGGGAGGAAACCGCTCGCAGTTTCGGTCGCAGAAAAGCGAAATAACGAGATCGCAATAAGTCGTAGCACAGTTGATTTTGTAATTTTTTCTTTTCTCTCTCTTTTTTTTTTTCTCTCTTTTCTCTCAGCGTTTCTTGCACGATTCTTGCTGGCGCCACATCGTCGTTTCGTCCAAGCACCAGCCTGATAATACTTTTCCACGTTTTCCCGTTTGGTTCTCACAGAGTAATTTATCTAAGATTAGAGGTATGTTTAGCCTCGACCCACTCGAGAATGCCCTGCCAATTGCTTTTTTATCGCAGCAAATTCCAAAAGAAAACAATCGAACGCATCGATATCTTCACGTAAAACGAAACACGCATGTATATACCTTCGTCCATTCCTCTTCGCGATTATTTTGAATTTACATTCTAAGCTCTGCATCGATTTCCACGTAAAACGCAGCCTGCCCCCCGTTTCGCTTCTTCCTTTTTGGCTATCGAATACTGCTACGCGGATTTGCGTTGTACATACAAGCGGATAATTTATGGAAACAATTGGATAATCGTTTTCTCAACCTCTGGTTTCCCGTGTCCGGTATCCCGAACGATCAAGTTCGAATGATTTTGTTCCATCGTTGATATGTGATTAAATCGATAATAAGGAGTTATCGGTAAATATAGAATAAATAAGAGAGGAATAAGAACCGTAAAGTTTAACACTGCGCTTACTAAATCGGCAAAAACCTCGTTTATAACCTAATATTATTCGTACCTCGAAAAGAATGATTGATATGTAAGTAAATCGTAATGGAGTATCGTGGTACCGAGCATCGAGGTGTTAGCTCGAGGCATGATTCCGTGTTCGATCAATCGCTTTTACTCTCGATCATTCGGTCGAGACTTTGTAAAAAATTCTATCGTCGAACCAATGATTCGTAAATGCTTAAAAAATTTAAGCCGTAAAAAATCATCTCGAATGCTAACCCCATTCTCTTCCTTGTCCGTAAAGTGACCAAAATTCCAAACGAATCAGGGTGGTCAACGAAGCCTCGTACCCCTCTTCCCCCCGCGTAATTTTCCACACGAAAAGGAAAGAAATGAAGGAAAAGCTTGAAAAATTGGCGTTCGATCGAAACAATGGCTTGTCATTGTTGGAAATCGCGTTAGCTCGTAATTCGTAACGCACTTGATCATTTCGGGGATGTCATCTGAATTTTGCAACCATTACGGACGAGGAACTTTTCGCTGCTGGACCAGAATTCCCGCGAAACCTCTGAAGCCTTAAATATACAACACGTACCACCCCTATATTCAGGTACAGCTTCGTACACCTGCACCTGCGTCCAGGTGTCAGGCATACTCCTGAATGTTACGTATATTAGAGCCGAACAATCTTAACTGGTCCGAACTCTTCATTTTTTTTTCTCTTTTTATACTGAAAGCTGGCTCAACGTCTAGGTACCATATCATACCTAGGTAATAAAAACATATCATTTTAGAATAAATTCTAGGCCTTCGCGCGTGGCTCAAGCAAAACTTCAACTTTAACAACTCTGCCGCCCCTCTTTGTACCCTTTATATCTACAGTTTCCTTATCTTTCGTTCAAGCACCGTGTCCGTGACAGAGCATTTCACACGTGGACATCTTTCCAATCGCTCGCCTCGTCGATAATTTCTCGTATTTCTCCAAACCCGAGACATTCTTTTTGTTCTATGCGATTCGGAACTGTACCGCTGCGTGTATCGTGTTTCTCGTCTCTTCACTGATTTATATATCATTCGATTCGAGTCACGTGTGTTATAGTTTGTCGGTATTTAGTCCTTAATTACACTTGAAAAATGTCACCGGTCGCACGCGGTGCGATGTTCGTTTCAAAGATGGACGTTGTCGAGGTGGTGACGGGCGCCATTTCGCCGAATCTGGTCGCGTTCACGTTGGTTGTCGTTATGGCCGTCGTTTTCATTGGCGTCTCTTCGGTTATGTCCGATGTCGTCGGCACCTGCTAGTATATTTCAGCGTTTCAGTAAAAGATTTAACAAAGCACAACTAACAGACGCAATTTCCTAACCGATTCGTCAATTCTCCCGACCATCATCCATCTCCGAGCGTGACTAAGGGATGAAGAAAATGGACACTTACGTAAGGAATCAGGTGACCACTGTCTTCTCGCTGATTCGATAGAATCATCGAATCGGTGAAGAAAAGGACGGCAGACCGAGTCTTTTTCGAAACGAGTCTTGTCGTTATAAAATACCTCGTTATAAAAGACCTCCTTCCCTTCTTCCACGGAAGGCAACAGCTCGTCCATAGAGTGAGGAGTTCTGGGACTAGGCGTAGGCTGTTGCTGCTGCTGCTGTTGCTGTTGCTCCCGTTGCTTAGCCAATCTTAGCTCCTGTAAGGCCTGTCGTTGTTCCTTCTCGTTCCTCTCCTTCTCCAGTCGTCTGACGCTGTAACTCCTGCCCGACGACGTCGAGCTGTGAACCGACGTTAAGCTAGGGCGACGAGAACCTATCGGGGAAACAATGGGTCAAATTGAATTGGAGTTCCACGGTGATACACACGGCTCCCCAGCCCCTCCCCTTCCGCTACGCTAAAAGTCAATTAGCTAGGCTTAGAGATCAATCAGAAATACGAAATCTAATTGCGACTGCTCGGCTAATACCAGCGTGACTCTCGGTCTCCGTGAAACGTCACTATCGATCATCGATATCTGAGGCTAGGAGCGTACGTGGCGTACGGTGCTGGTCGTTGAATCAACGAGATATCCCTCGTTCGCTAGCTAATTCTTCGTCGATGGTGATATGCAAGCTCGATGGTCGCATCAGGGGATCAAGGGATCGTCGAACATGGACGATAGGCACCCTATGCTGTGATTATTCTCGGAAAGCCGATGGATGAAGGCTTGAACATGGGAACGGGTTCACGCGAGACGAAGCCATGTTCGAAGGTTTGCATTGCGGATGGGAAGACAGCCTAGAGGGATGGAAGGAATAGAAACAGGGTGCAGGGGGTACGTCGTGGCTGTGTAGTGTGTGAGAAAAAAATTTGAGAAAAAGAGACACTGACGATCGGTGTTGGAGTGACTGTGCAAGTTGTCATCGTGTAGAGATTGTCATCGATATAGCGAGCATTGCATGGTGTCATGTATTCTGTTGGAGGAACGATAAGCGGTTCTCGTCAGCGTGAAGCAAGCACATACGAAAGCGAACGCTCGCAATTTGTCCACCGCGTTTGGGTGTTTGCGATTCGATAACGACGAGGAACGATCCTTCCTGGAGTCTCTCTATGCCGCACGATGGTTTCATTCGCCGGTGGTAGAGCTTCGTGTAATCTCGAGTGGACCTTGAAGCGATCCGAATATATGCATAAAAATGAATTTCTTAGCCGTTAAGCACCGCGAAATTATTACCACGAGAGCCATCGACGTGTCGTAGGTTGCACGTGTATTGCGGGATGCGAATATGCTTGCGGGCTGTTTAAGTGTTTCTAATTCAGGGAGCTTGTTAGGGGTTCTTATTGATTGACGACGCATACAAAAGGCGACAGAAAATGCAGCCAGACAGAGAGAAAGAGTAACAGTATACGCGTGCATCCTGTTGCATATAGAGAGTGAAGCGAAGCTTCGCTCGAGATGTGTACGTTTGTCCTTCGATTTCTAGCAAGCGCATTCAGCAAATCAAGTCTGTGCAGATCTCCCACCCCTGCGCGATAATTTCTACCATTTTCCAAACACCACATTTTTCGCTATCGCACGCCGTTTAACAACGTTTAACTTCGTCAACTCCCATTCATCGCGTTGATCGTCGTAAAGAAAATTATTGCCCCACGAGCACACAGAGAAGCGTAAAAAGCAACGAACTGACAAATAGGAGACGAATATCTATATTTCCTCCCACGTCTCTTCCATTCTGCTATTTAGCGTTCGTTCTCGTTGCAGCTCTAAGAAACGGAAAGAAAAGAAAAAGAGGAAATAGAAGAAGAAAAGAAGAAAAAGGAAAAACATGGAAAGCGACGTCTTGAATAGTGCAGCAAATGAAATGTAGCAGCGGAAAACGTGGCAGGCTTAATTAAAAAGTTCAACCCCCTACCCATCGATTGCGGGCGTGAGAATTAGTCGCGTTAAGTATTAAAAATCGACGTGGCAGTTAAATTGTTAAAAGCTGACCCCTCGCATGCGAACCGGCACTGTTTTGCGTGCGTGTGCAGCGAGCTAGCTAGTGCGTAAAGATTTTGTGTCTCTCTACGTCTTACCAGAGAACGTTCGTTCGTTAACGAGCAACGAAATCGGCCGCTGCCATCTTGCTATCTCGTAACACACTCGTGCAGCGCTTTATATTATTGGATACACATTAGAATCACATTTCACGTGACAATGTAGCATTGTGTTTCATTCACGATATAAATATGCCACACGTATGTGTACGTGGTTTCCTTATCGTTACTTTCTTATATCTATTCTTAGGGATGTGTGTGTAAGACACGACTGATTGGGAGGAGTGATACAGATACGTGCGTATCTCTTTTCTTTCTTTCTCTTTTCTTTCAATTTTTGTCCTCGATATTTTTTCCTTTCTTTTTTATGCTTTATTTTTTTTTTTTTTTTTTTTTTTTTTGGTTTTTTTTTAAATTTTTTTTTGCCACCGGGGTTT
>NW_016925480.1:262851-316550 GCF_001483705.2 Eufriesea mexicana
GGAAGAAACAACATTCTAACCGTGGGAAGACAACAGAGAAAGAAGGGTGGGCTGTTCGTGTCCGGGAGGATAAACGTGAACGGAGCTTTGCGTTTCCCTCGTTTCTCCAAGCTTCGTAGATATCGACTGCTTCTCTCGGTGTATATCAAAGATCGTCGCGTGGGAGCCGACACATGCCTACGACGAATAAAGAAATCCAGGAAACGCAACACCGGGGGCTGGAATAGGGGGTGCTAAATATCAATAACAACGACTACGACACAACAGCGACAACGGTATGGCACGACTCAAAGCACCACCACCATCTTCTTCTTCGTCATCGGTGCCGCCCGCTCGAGAGGCGACTTGTGCAGGACAGAACGTGAGAAAAGTTCGTAAGAAGGGAGAGAAATAATATTAACGATGGAACCATAGAAAACGGACGAAACGAAGTAGAATAAGTACGGGAAGTGGTTGCCGTGGTTTGACGTAGCCAGCCACGAGTCCAAAGCTACAACAGCTCGACTCGATCCTCCTATTTCCAAGCGTTCGACTCGCGTTTCGTCGTCTACGTCAAATCCCACGAACCACTCTGCTAATAGAAACGAATGACGAAAGAAGAAAGAAGGACGGGGCGATTCGAACGGGACATTCGAACGAGTCGAAGAAGAAGAAGAAGAAGAAGAAGAAGAAGAAGAAAAAGAAGAAGAAGTAGAAGTAGAAGTAGAAGTAGAAGTAGAAGTAGAAGAAGAAGAGGAAGAAGAAGAAGAAGAAGAAGAGGAAGAAGAAGTAAAGTAGAAATAGAAAGGGAGTAACAACGGACACACAGGTGATGTACAGAGATGTGAGAGATGCGGACAGAAACAGAGAGAATAGAAGACAGAAAACGAAAGAGTTAGAAAGAGATCGTTGATCGTCTACCGAGGCCGTCGGACGATCCCTCAGCAACGTCGCTAAGGGTACGTCGATGCTTGTTCCCGCCATTGGTCGTCTGCAGGTTACGCGATATAAGCAAGATGGCGGCGGCACGTGCCGCACCTGCTCTCGACGATGATACCAGTGGACCACGGCTACCACCGCTGCTAGGCCTCCTGGAGAACGCGTAGCTCAACGGTCCTCCGGTGCTGCTCCTCTGACTGGAACGCGATGACGGTCGTCCACCGTGAAGCGTCAGTGGGATACCTGTTGGATCGTTTCGATTACTCCATCTTCTTCTCTCAAGGTACGAGACATTTCGAGGAATTTCGATCTTCCTGCATATGCGACACACGTGTCGACGATCTGTGCAACTTAGAACAGAACGGGGCTAGCTTACGTCCAGTGTGGTTCGAGTTCGAGAGCTCCTGAGAGTTTCGATCGATAGGTATCGTTTTATCGTCTACGTATGGTTAATAAAATACTAGGGTCGTTGGAGCGAAGCGAAAATGCCGTGCAACACGGGCTTCACCCGTGGACAGCACTGATCTAAGCGATCGTTAGAGTTGCTCGCGTTCTAGGATTCCCCTCAAGGCCCCGTCGAGCGAAATAGGGTGAAACGAAAATAGACGTCTTCGGAAGGGGACGAAGTTCTTCATCGATACTTAGACGTTATTGATTTCGCAGCCGGCTAGAGAGTAGCTTCTTAATGGAATATAGGGTGTGTAGTGTTTGCGAGTGTACGCTCGCGATGATTACAGGCATCGTTTCGAGGATCGATGCGAATCGGTGCCGCGTTCCAGCGAAATCGGTTTGCTCGAGTGTCGATTATTACGTATCACGATCGTTTAGGCGAGTACTCACCCGTGTTGCTGGAGAACAACATGGGCGGTGCGTGATTGGCGTTGGCATAGTGCCGTGGCCTTGAGTATCTCGCACGACTGAATAACTTGAGCACGAAGCATATCATCGCCGTGAATACCGCTATTCCCGATGCTATGCAGAGCAGGGTCGGAATATTCGTCGTTATCAGCCCCAGATCTGCCAACAGATTACGATGCAACGCTTCAGTTCGATGCTCAGGTACTCTCAAGGTGTACAAACGTTGGTAAAGACCAGCTTGCACGCGATCGGTCTATATTCCCGATTCTAGCGTTTTAAAGGAAACAGACTGGAGTGTACGGAGGTCATGGATCGGGGGTGTCTCATGCATGCGGACTGGAATACGATTGGATTTCAGCGGTGTTTCGAAGAGACTGACAATAAGTTGGCACGGTGTACCTTCGGCGCAGAACACCTTCTTGCTTGGCCTGGACAGGGCGACCCTATGGTAGCCTTCCTCGCAGTCGCACACGGCATTGTGTTGCACCTGGATGCAGGTCGAGTGCTGATCCGCAAAAGTGCAAGTCGCGCGATAGAAACATTGCTCCCCGAGTCTTTTAGCTGAAAAACCGGTTGCTCGTTTAGTTCTCGGCTGTTTTCTATGCTCGCTCTCGATTCGCGAGACTGGACTGTCGATTTTCGATAGACGCTTCGATAGACGCGAACCGCTGTACGTTGCTCTAGTTCGCGATAGATCCGAGGGACGTTGGATAAAAGCACGAAAAATGGGAACGAGCTACGAATAGACGAGCAATTGATATTACGCGCAGCTCGATGGAATACGCGTCAGAGTTAGGCGTTGGCAGTTGCAGCGTGTTCCCGAGTATAGCCGATGAAATCGACGCAACGCCTGAAACGTTCTTTCACGTCGGACAGAACAATCGTCCGGTGGACATTTATTTTCTCCGCTTCGCTTGTCCGCGTTATCGCGTAGTTCTCGCTATCGGAACGACCTACTTGAACGGGGAAATACCGCGGAATCCGTGTGTAAAACGGGCTACGTACGTTTGGCACATCCTTTGCTAGGCCCAAGACGAACTGGATAGAACTTCTCGCACACGCAGAAACCAGTGACCGTGTCGCAGAACACGTGCTGCAGTTCCGGATTGCACGAGACATCGCACGGCGAGCCCAGGTACTGCCCCTTTGCTGAAAACAGGCAAGATCGATAGCATGCTAGATTATCTATGACGTTTCTCGATAGTAGATGAAATATGTAGGCTGTCCCCTCTAGCAGCACCATTGTTCCACCTGGCTTACCCATCTATCCTTCGGAATTTCATTAATCACCATTCTTCACGCGTATCGTTTAACTTCGATTAACCACTTATTTTACCACGTTATCGTGGAAATTCCAATATTATTATCTAAAAATTTTAAACCGCTTAAACGATGGCTCCGCAATCGTGGGTGGGACCTCTTTGCGACCTGACTAAAAATCTTTCCGGTCCCAATAGGTCACCATTGATTACCAACTGTTTCCTAAACCACTTCTGAGAATCGAGTAATTTATTGTAGGAACAATTTGCAAAATTATTTCGAAAAAGCGGCGAGGAATTGGAGAATTTAGAAACTGATGTCTCGAAAATACGAATGTAGCTCGTAAAACCGCATCGACACGGATTTGCTCGTGGAGAGATTGAAAAATGGAACACGTATCCCTCTTGCAGAGACGTGGGAAAGTACCGGACAGTTTATCGAAGGAAAAGTTCGTATCGAAATATTTTCGCGAACGGATCCCACTCGAGGGTTGCTCTCTCGGTTATTCTCACTATTGTCGCTGGATACTTGGCTCTTCGATAAAGGCATCGCTCTCTTTCAACTGTTATTCCCTCGCCTCGATACACGTCTTTGTCCTCCCTTTGACGTGCAGCAACGGCCCGTTGTCACGGGCGTCTGTTTGTCGAGCCACGAATGCGCATACATTCTGAACGATTAATGAAGCAAAGAAGCATTGTTACACACTCTATCCAGGCCACTTTCTCGCATCAAAAGATGTTTGATATCTGGTAGGCCTTTGTAGACGACGTCGAGACCGCGTCGTTCTCGCTTCGTCGATTTTCCAATGACGTTACGCGCGAGACATCGAGCTGTCCCCTCGGCCATGTCCAGCCAAGGTGGGCAGTTTTATCAGACAGATAAATCGGGTTAAACAGTTTTATCGAGCCGATAGTCGAACCTGTTTTCGTCCGTCCGTGGGAAATTAACAAGGCCAAGTTTCCGCGAGATAATTGCGCCATTTGCATCTGGTTACATGGCTCGGGCATCGAGCCAGACAACTATCGATTTCCCCTTAATTATCGCGTTATATCGTTATTAAACGTCTCATGGCGTGTGGGCCACATTCGAGGAGGGACCCTGACGGCGAACAGATTCGTTGGCAAACGTTCAGGAACGTACACAGAACCGCGACAGTGTGTCACGTCCTTCCCTTGTACCCTAATTAACCTTCCAGCGAGGTCGGCTGCTCGTGCGACGAGGAACATCTTGTGCACGAGCGTTCGCCTGGAAGTAGGGTTCAGGCGTTAAGTCCGGAACTCGTGTAGCACTGATCGATCGATCGTTCGAACTGCGGATGAATGGGTGGTGGTCGTGCAGGGGCTGCGTCACGTGAATAATAGAGCACGCAGAATTATGCTTTTTGACCTGATTCAGGAAGTTCACGGCGCGATCATTAGGCTGCGATTCGCCGATGTTTCTCGGCTCGGGCTCATCGAGCTCCTCCAGAGAGAGAGAGAGAGAGAGAGAGAGAGAGCGGTGAAGCTTTCCGGTGAATGGGTAGGCAAGGAAACAGGGGTGAATGACGCACGATATTCTCTTCTTTAACCTTTTTCTCGTTCTCGTTTTCCTCCTTGTCGACGTTGTGTACGCGGGGTGACGGGGAGAAGGGCCGGGAAGAGGGAGAAATAGAGATCTCTTTGAAATCTCACGCAGCTGCAGGCGGTGTGCAAACTCCCACATGCAGGCAGCGAGAGCTTGCAGCATCCATTAAAATCAATACCGGCAGCGTGGTTGGCGCGAAAATCAAGAAGGACGAGCTTCTCTCCCGTGTACGTGAGCGCAGGCGCACTCGCGAATTTCGACGCGTAATATTTGTTTTTATTTCCCTGGAATTTATTCGACCTCGATCCCGCACGAATAACGATTACATCGTGACGACGTTGGGATTGGAATTGCTCGTGGGTGCGAGGAAATTTCGTACGAGACGGGAAAATTCAACGAGACGGGATAAAGGTCGAGAGAGAGAGAGAGAGAGAGAGAGAGAGAGAGAGAGAGAGAGAGAGAGAGAGAGAGAATATCCTATTGGGCTATGTAGCGTTTCGTAACATTTATCTCTGCCTGCTCGTTGGATTTAATGAGCTAGACGAGGACTACTTATCGTCCGACAAAGGTGAAACGTCTAGATGACGATAACAATGACGGTAACAAGTGTTTGCTTCCTAGCTGAAGATTCTGGAGCGGAGTGTTTGCACGCTCGTATCGAGCAGGCGCGAGGAAGGCGAGGCAAGAATCTCGAGGCACACGCGTTTCTTCGATCGTCCTTGTTTCGCGAGAGAATAACATAACGATTACTCGATGAGGAGCGTATCGATCCAGGACGCAAATTCTAAATTCGATACGAAATTTCCTCGATCCTCCGACTGGTACGACAATCTATCTGATCCGATACGACGAATCCACGTTCCTATACTCTATCCATCGGAAACATCCCCAACCCTTCACTTGTCCCCGTTACTCGGGTACATTCTACTCGAACCTACTGCACACCTCCTCCGTTCCACTTGCTCCACCTCTTCCGCCTAGCTGCACCACACCTCTGGTCCCAATATACTCGCAACTAACCCGAATCCTTCTACCACCATTGTCACCGTTAGTCTCACCGGGCGTACGATCAACGGCGTCCATCGGAGTCCAAGCCTCCTCGGTTTCAGCTGAGCCAGTATCCATCTCGTGGTCCACGGGATCAGCGCAACACTCACCCGCAGTGATGTTCTCCTCGAGGTAGTCCCGGTCGTCATAGACGTCGTCGTCGGCGTCGTCGTCGTCGTAGCTGGAGCCGCGCACGTCATCACCTGCCAGTAGTTCGCGGGTCAGGCGATCCGGGCGCGTGTCGCAGCTGCAGCCGGACACCAGGAAGACGAGGCAGATCAGCAGGAGCCAGGAACGGCAGCAGGTCAGTCTCAGGGCGGAGGGAAGTGCGCTCATCGCCCCCGCGGCGCGAGTCAACCCCCGAAACCGACCACCGGCGGCGCATCGACATCCTTCCCCGTCGCCTGTCCTCCCCCCCTCCCGCCCTCCTGCACGCCCTCTCGCCCACGATGCCTCTGACAAGCGCCTTATATCGCGTGGAGCCGTCCGTAAAACACCGTGGCCACCGCACCAGCTCGCCTCTCCACCACTGCGACGATTTTGTACACGCGGCGGTGGCCTGACTCGTAGCCAGTAGCACGGCCAACGGCGACTGTCTCACTGTCGGCAGAGTACCACCGCGTTCTCCGTTCCGTGCTCCCCCGTTCACTGACGCCTTCCTTCCGTTAGCCGGTCGACCACCGCCACTGCAGCTGCGCGATGCCACCCGTTGACCCCTTCCTTTTCCTCCCTTCGTGCCGCGTCGATCGAGATCAGGGCTGCTCCGTCCTCTCGTTGCCCAACCTCCAGCCACCAGGGGGTGAAGGATTATTGCTTTGTTACCTTTCCAGCCGGCTACCTTGAAACCAACCCGATCCGAATTACGCGTATGCGATCGCGTCAGCCGATCTACGGCTCCAGTCCGGAGTGCCCCGTTCCGGCTAGTTTTCGCCATTGTTATTCGCCCTCGGTTCTACGGGTGGACCTTCTCGATGCATCTGGAAGGGACGGATCGTTTCTTCCTTCGTGCTTTCTCACCTCCACATCCGCGCGTATGTACATCGAGACGGTTCTGCTTCTCGCTCGGGGGTAGTTTTCGCGAGGGATGGAATGTCAGATTGGGAAAATGGTTCTACGTTGATTTCGTCACGTCGTGGCTGCGTGGAAGGGGTAATGGAGGTCCGCGAGTCGCGCCGGGAGTAGTCGTTTGGCTTCTATTCTAGGATACTTCGAGAAGTATAGTTGTAAAATCTTTCGGTATATTTTATACAAAGTATAGAGTATCGATGCTCATCTAGAGGATTCGCTTCTCGAGATGATGGAGTATCGTGCACCTCGTTAACCCCCGAAAGTGCGACGGAAGAACAGCCCAGTCTCGGTATCGACAGGGCCTCGTCATTCCAGCTCGTTCTCGTTCTGCACGTGTAAATTCAACGTGCACGACGTTACGTGTCCATCCTCGTTAGAGATGAGGGACTCGTTCGCCACAGACCCCTGGAACAGCGCGGACTGCGCGATAGCTGTGAAAAGAGATGGCGTCTCGTTTAGTCTCTGCTTCGATCTCGTTCCTCAGCGAAATAAAGAAAAGTCGCGATGATACAGCTTTGTTCTCGATAGCTTCGTATCCCCGATAATCGCGCGTGGCACATTGCGTAGGAAATTGTACGATGAAATCGCGTTGTTTATCGTTAACGTAAAGCTAGCAGTTTTATCGTTCGAATAGCGACAGCTGAGAACGGAAATGTGGCGCCAAGTTTATCTCGCACCGAGTTTCCGGCCATTTTCTATATATTTTCGAGACGCGGTATCTTACATAATTTCCCATGAGTATCACGTGACTTTTCTTTCAATAGCTCCGCGTGGCTTACACTTCTGGTGTCTGCGGATTACGAAGTACGTCGCTGCGGTGGCGGCCGCCATTATTAAAATCGTCACGGCTGCTAATGTCCCGGCCATCCTGGACACTGCGTCGGTGCTGCTGTGATACATCAGATAGCACGGCGACTCTGGAAATGAGACGGAATTACCCGATACACGTGACGGCCTTCGTAGTTGTATTAAAAACACCCATACCTGTCTCGACGAAGCAGCCAATCGTCGATGGACTGTCGTCGGAACTTATGGAGAAGCAGAAACTCGTATTGTCAACCGTCTCCTTGCACTGATAGCAGTACGGCGTGTAACGTTTGGCATCGATTAGCGTGCTGTTCGTCTCGTTATGGACCGTGAGTCTGCGGAATATTACTCCATGAGGATCTTTAACATTCCGGGCATCGTCGACGTACTTACCCAGCCAGACTTTTGTCATCGACGTCTATCAACAGAATGCACACAGTGGGTTGATCGCAGTCCCAGCCTGTCCATCCGTAAGAACATTCGCAGGGTTTCTCGTCCTCCACGCAGATCCCGTGGCCTTTGCACGCGCGTGTGCAGGATTTAACGCAGGTACTGTTGCTTCGATTCATTTGGAACCCGGTGAGGCACCGGCAATCGTTCGGTGCCACGCACTCTCCATTTTCACAGCCATTTTCACAGTATGGCGCACAGACGGACTCGTTCGACTGGACGAAACCCTGCAGACACTGGCATTTCATCGGCGCGATGCAAGTTCCGTTGACGCAGGAAGAGCAGGACGGTTTGCACGAACCTTTCGCATCTTTCACGTAGCCCTCGTCGCAGGTGCAAACGTTAGGCTCCGTGCATCTGCCATTCGCGCAACTCTGCTCGCAGACTGGCTCACAGGCTGACGCGTGCTCGTCCGTGACGTTGCTGGGTATCTACGTAGGTTTACGAAGAATCTTAGAAACCACCCCTGTGTCTTGTACTTACTTCGTTCAACGAGAATCCATAGGAAATACGAACAGCTGCACGTGAGCAACGCTCGATCAGACTAGGACCGAAACATTGTATCAGAGTCCGAGCTGATTCGGGTATTCAATTCGGTTTATTCGTTTATTATCAGCGTCACACGACTGGCGGACATCTAGCCTCAATGTGAAAATCCTCAATAGACGAACAGACAATTATCCCGAATTCATTCCATCGAGAAACCCGAACTTCATATGCCTATTTTCTACATTCACTCTCAAAGACCGAAGGACCGAGTCTAGGGATGAACCTAGGGGTCTTTGAGGGTGAACGTAGAAGGTTCGGACGCAACACTAGATCGAGTATTTCGAGGAAAATTTTGCTTGCCTTGTAAGCAGGAGCCCTACTTAGGCCTTCTAAAAGTCCAACCTGGGCATTGACATTCAATAGCCACTTATATACGTCGGTAGCGTCAATCACGTGACCGTTTGTTTATATTCCCAGGGAATTCACGTTGAACGGAGTACAGATAGTAAAGCACGAGTTGGAAGCTTACAGCGTCACTCACTTCGTTCTCTTTGACACTGGTGTCGATCGTTCGATAGCCGTGGAAGCAACTGCAGGTGTCGGGTGCCACGCAGCGGCCATGAGGCTCGCACGGGACTCGACAAAATGGCACGCACGCTTGTTCCTCCTTGGTCCCGTTCAGCCAGTAGCCGTCGGTGCAGTTGCATACTCCAGGCGCTGTGCAGGAGCCGTTCACGCAGGGTTTCTCGCAAAATGGCTCGCACACGTGCTTCATCGTCTCGTCGCTGCTCGGTTTGTAGCCATCGTGACAGGTACAAACGTCCGGCGCCGTGCACTTTCCGTTCACGCATCGCGTTCCACAGATCGGCGTGCACAGGGTGCGATTGCTGTCCTCGGCATTGGAGTCGTCCGACTGATAGCCTGGTTTGCACACGCATTGGTTCGCTCTCGCGCAGTACGCGTTACGTTTCTCGCAGTCCTCGTGGCAAATTGGCCGACAGTGGAGGTAATTCTCGGTCTGGTAGCCGGGGTTGCATACGCACATATCGGGTAATATGCAAACACCGTTCTGGCAATAGCCCTTGCACACTGGTTCGCAGACGTGTGCCTTCTTCGCCGGGTCACTCGACGGTTGATATCCTTCGTCGCATTCGCACGTGTTCGGTTTCGTGCATTTCCCGTTCTCGCACTGATCCGAACACATTGGTACGCAGATGCCGTTCTGCGCCTTGTAGCCGACGCAGCATCTCTTCTCCGTTTCCGTGACGATGAAGTGCTACAATTGGAGATTCGTGAGGGTGGTATGTACGAACGTGAAACGGCAAGAAAGTAACGCAACCCGGGAGTTAAAGCAGGTGTCAAATTACGCGAAACTCGATTGCTATCATCGTTGCACTTGGCGGAATGAACCGTCGGCTTGGTTCAAACGACCAGAGTCTAAGATTGCGTTACTTTACTGTCATCTCGAACATCTGTTGTTTCTTACTTCGATCCTGTAGTTGAACCTGGTCTTTACTATTTCGAAGTTCCAGTATATGTCCTTGTACCGTTCTCTGTACGGCACGTATCGCGACTCCCTTCGGCTGAAACAGTAGGGTTATTTTTCGTTTCACCGTGCAATCCTCGACACGCGAGAACACGTTCCTAAGTTACCTCACGACCACGCTGCAAACTGATCCGTCTTCGTTGGTCCCCAACAGCAGTACTTCCATCACTAGGATCGTGTTTATGAAGACGATACTGCCAACAATTCTCATATTTTCCGTCCGCTCGTCCGTACAAACGATTCAGTATTCTACAGCTCGAATTGATGCTCTCCACGGACTGTCGTAGTATATATATCAGCTTTCGTTTATTTATCTCCTTGCAGCCTCGTATATCGCGTTATCTACACGAGACAGGATGCTCGATATCGTTAGAGGTCCGATAGTTTTTTCTCTAGAAAGTCACGTCAAGGCAGCCAAATAGAATTTCGATTGGCGGATACGGTTGTGCGGAAACGAGTGTGTATATATAGCCGGTTTTCTGGATTTCCTTTTTATTTAATATTACAACGACGATAATTTATTATAATTCAACGCAGAAACCATGGACGAGGCTTGTCTTCCAGTTAGAGGTTGTTGTCCTCCTCGGATAGCAGCATGGTGTGTCCCTGCATCGACGTGACTGACTCGCTATCTGTGTATGTTTGTCCCTGCATCGACGTGACTGACTCGCTATCTGCGTTTGTAAACGTTCGACGTGTCAATTTTCGCGACGTTTTAGACTTTTTCGTGCAACGAAATATCAATTACCCGGCGAATATCTCCTCTTTCTTCCTTTTCGCGCCAGTGCGTAGATCACAGCAGAGGTACCGGCTATGATCGTCGTAGCACCCCCGATTCCAGCCATTGTACTGTAATTTAGATCTAGCACGTGTCCCGCATACACTCGATGGCATTTAGAATCTACGAAAACGCATGAAAAATCGTGACTCCACGTATCGAGATCTTCTTTCGTATACGTACAAGGAAGGTTTTGCAAATGTTGATACGATCGCATGATCGATTTCGATCAAATTTACGAAAGAATTTTTCACCAAGATTTCCTTTTACCTGTAAATGGCCCTTCAAGTGGACAATAAGTGGACAAACTATTCGGCGTAGGAAAAATCAAAATTGATATTTTATAACTAATTAATTCGCTTATTTTCATCGCCCACATATGGACAATTTTCAAAAAAAAAAGAAAAAAAAGAAATCACGTGGGTCAAATATTTTTACGAGTATTAACCGCTTAGAAATTTATTTTCGGCTGTCATTCGATTAATAAAATAGGGACCTGTCAACACGAGATAAAGGAATTTCGTATATAGAATCGAACAGCTCGGAAACCTTCCTTGTTAGTACTAACTCCATACCTGTGCCGATAAGACAGGTGATCGTGTCATTTTCCTCGTTGTCCATCCTAAGTCTTCCGAAGCAAAACGTTTCGTTATTGACATCGTCCACACAATCGTGGTGACACAGGGGGCTGTTTGCGATCACGTAACCAATCTCGTCGTTCATGTCGTAGCGGATAGATCTGCAAGAGGAAAGTTACAGGAATGCACGGTGATACGAACCTACGGGATCCTCGATATTTACATGTTTAAACGATCGATCCTGTTGTCTATCTTCGCGACACAAAATTGTGCTTCCTCGCAGGACATCCCGCTCCATCCGTAATAACAACTGCACATCCTGTCCTCGACATCGCAAACTCCACGGTGGTGGCAACCATCCTTACACGCGCTGACGCAGTCGCTGCCTTCAATGGCATTACCATTATCCTCTTTCACGTAGCCAACATTGCATTGGCAGTTACCGGGTGCTACGCACTCTCCATTGGTGCAATTTTCGCAGTACGGTTTACAGAAGCTTTCATTTCCACGTGGGACCGAGACGAAACCATCGTTACACTCGCAGACCCCTGGCTCCACGCAGGTCCCATTGTCGCAGGACTCGCAGAAGGGTACACAGCTACCCTCTCCATCTTTCGCGTAGCCAGTGTAACAGGTGCACTCGTTTGGAAACGTGCAAGTACCATTCCCGCAGTCGAATTCGCAGATAGGCTCACAGTCGAACGCAGCTACGTTTTCCATCGATTTGTAACCTTCCTTGCACACGCAGACGTCTGGTGCAGAGCAGATCCCATTGTCACTGCACGATTTGCTGCATACGGGATCACAAACGTTCGGGGAGCTCTGCGACGGAGTGTAACCGTGATTGCAACTGCACTTGTTCGGTGCACTGCAAAACCCGTTCTCGCAGAGCTGCTCGCAGACAGGCTCGCAAATGTTCCATCTACTCGTCGATAATCGATAGCCGGCATTGCACTCGCACTCGTTTGGATTACTACAGCGTCCGTGGGCGCAGCCTAACTCGCAGATCGGGTCACAAATATCGGGATTGTCGTTAGGTGACCAGTAGCCTGATTGACACTCGCATTTGTTCGGCTCGACGCAGAATCCATTGACGCAGTCCTGAGCGCAGACAGGTTTACAGTGGCTAGAATCGTCCTCGGACAGTTTGTAGCCCGAGTTGCAGCTGCAGATCTCTGGAGCACTGCAGAAGCCGTTGACACAGGGTTTCGAGCAGACAGGTTCGCACACGGTCGCGTTTCTCGAGGAGTATCCATCATGACAGGTACACATATCGGGCGCAGTACAGGTTCCAAATTGACATTCTTCGGTACACATAGGATCGCACGCGAACAAGTTGTCCGGGTTCAGATGGTAACCGTTGTCACAGGTGCACGTGTTGGGAGCGCTGCAGTAACCGTTCTCACAAGGATGCTCGCAGGAAGGTACACATTCATCAGGATTGCCTGTCGCAGGTAGATAGCCTGGGTCGCATTCGCAGGTGTTTGGAGCGCTGCAGTGACCATTGATGCAAGTGGTCTCGCAGTAAGGTTGGCAGACGTTGGGCCCTGAGCTGGACGTTTCGTAGCCTGGGAGGCAGTAGCATTCCCCCGGTGAACGGCAGTAGCCGTTCACGCAGCCCTGCATGCAGATGGGTTTGCAGACCGAGTCACCGAAGAAGAAATGCGGATCCTACAACATGCATCGTTTCACGTCACGTTTTCCGTAGCTTGATTCAAGCTATTAGACGCGAGAGGGGGTTGACAGAAAGAGCGTCACTTTGCCTAAACTGTTATAGCCAGGCCTTGAGACAGGCCAGGTCTATGGTGACCGTTTAACAGTGAAAGTGTCGGATCTCTCGAGGGTGAGGTCAGTACCAATAGTCGTACCGATTAGAGGAGAAGCGATTAGGATAAAAAGAGAGCGCGGGGGAGACTGTCAAGTTTGTTATTCTTCACGCGTTCGAGTAGCCTAAGTGTCTACTTGGTGCATCAGACAAGAGTAACACGCTAATATAACATGACTTGGTCAGATCTCTGATAGATATACACCTCTTCCACTTACGTTTCTCTGACTCTTATCGACCAGTTCGTAACCATTCAAACAGATACAGGTGTTGGGTGCGGTGCATATCCCGTATGGTTCGCAGGGTTCTTCGCAAAATGGCGTGCAGATGTGCGTCATTGTTTCATCGTCGGTCTGAAACCGTGATTGCAACTGCACTTGTTCGGTGCACTGCAAAACCCGTTCTCGCAGAGCTGCTCGCAGACAGGCTCGCAAATGTTCCATCTACTCGTCGATAATCGATAGCCGGCATTGCACTCGCACTCGTTTGGATTACTACAGCGTCCGTGGGCGCAGCCTAACTCGCAGATCGGGTCACAAATATCGGGATTGTCGTTAGGTGACCAGTAGCCTGATTGACACTCGCATTTGTTCGGCTCGACGCAGAATCCATTGACGCAGTCCTGAGCGCAGACAGGTTTACAGTGGCTAGAATCGTCCTCGGACAGTTTGTAGCCCGAGTTGCAGCTGCAGATCTCTGGAGCACTGCAGAAGCCGTTGACACAGGGTTTCGAGCAGACAGGTTCGCACACGGTCGCGTTTCTCGAGGAGTATCCATCATGACAGGTACACATATCGGGCGCAGTACAGGTTCCAAATTGACATTCTTCGGTACACATAGGATCGCACGCGAACAAGTTGTCCGGGTTCAGATGGTAACCGTTGTCACAGGTGCACGTGTTGGGAGCGCTGCAGTAACCGTTCTCACAAGGATGCTCGCAGGAAGGTACACATTCATCAGGATTGCCTGTCGCAGGTAGATAGCCTGGGTCGCATTCGCAGGTGTTTGGAGCGCTGCAGTGACCATTGATGCAAGTGGTCTCGCAGTAAGGTTGGCAGACGTTGGGCCCTGAGCTGGACGTTTCGTAGCCTGGGAGGCAGTAGCATTCCCCCGGTGAACGGCAGTAGCCGTTCACGCAGCCCTGCATGCAGATGGGTTTGCAGACCGAGTCACCGAAGAAGAAATGCGGATCCTACAACATGCATCGTTTCACGTCACGTTTTCCGTAGCTTGATTCAAGCTATTAGACGCGAGAGGGGGTTGACAGAAAGAGCGTCACTTTGCCTAAACTGTTATAGCCAGGCCTTGAGACAGGCCAGGTCTATGGTGACCGTTTAACAGTGAAAGTGTCGGATCTCTCGAGGGTGAGGTCAGTACCAATAGTCGTACCGATTAGAGGAGAAGCGATTAGGATAAAAAGAGAGCGCGGGGGAGACTGTCAAGTTTGTTATTCTTCACGCGTTCGAGTAGCCTAAGTGTCTACTTGGTGCATCAGACAAGAGTAACACGCTAATATAACATGACTTGGTCAGATCTCTGATAGATATACACCTCTTCCACTTACGTTTCTCTGACTCTTATCGACCAGTTCGTAACCATTCAAACAGATACAGGTGTTGGGTGCGGTGCATATCCCGTATGGTTCGCAGGGTTCTTCGCAAAATGGCGTGCAGATGTGCGTCATTGTTTCATCGTCGGTCTGCCGATAGCCATCGTGACAAGTACAAACGCCGGGCTTCGTACAATTGCCGTGCTGGCAAGCTCTCTCGCAGATAGGTGTACAGACGTACTTGGAGTCCTCTAGTAACCCATAACCATCGTAGCAACTGCAAACTTCCGGCGCGATGCAACTGCCCATCACGCATTCCTCGCTGCAGATCGGCTCGCAGTTGTTATACTCGTTCATTTTGTATCCAGGATTGCAGATACACACGTTCGGAGCTATGCAAATGCCAAACTCGCACTCGCACTTGGGTACGCAAGCGAATGAATTTTGCGGATGTGGCAGGTAGCCCTCGTTGCAGGTGCAAATATTGGGCGCGGTGCATTCCGCGTTCGAGCATTCGTACATGCAGATCGGCTTGCAAATTTCAGGATCGGTGTCCGAGTTGATCTGCGAATGGAATTAGACAGGATGAAGTTATACCAACGTTAAATGAACATTGGATGTTGAATAGGCCTTTGTCATTCAGCTGTACACGATGAGAAAGTAACTGGGTAACCTGATCGATTCTTTTTCCTCAAATGTATACAGACAAAGCGCTACATACTGTCAATTTAATCGATTTCTCGCGAATGATTTACTACATACATCATACACAGCCTTGTAATTATGCTTGCAGGTGCATTGGTTCGGCGCGGAGCAGTACGCGTTTTTCTCTTCGCAGTTTTGCTCGCAGACGGCTTCGCAGATGTTGTCCTCGTTCATTTTGTATCCCACGTCGCACTGACATACATCTGGCTTCACGCATTCTCCGTTCACGCAGTTGTAACAAATCGGCTCGCAAACGTCTTGCATGGATTTGGTGTAGCCTTCGTTGCACGCGCAATGACCGGGCATCAGACAGTGGCCATTCAAGCAAGGAGGATCGCAGATAGGCTCACAGCCGTTCACCGTTTGCTTGTATCCGTAGCAACACCTTTTCTCTGCACGATAAGTGACGTAATACTGGAAAATTCGATCGAGGGTGCAAGATCGATGTATCGGTTCAACGTGCAACGGATATAAACGTTCTCCGCGATGACTCTAACGACCTACCTTCTTTTTGAAATTCCATCGACTCTCCGTTCTGTAAAAGATTCCCCATTTCCTGGTCTGATAGGTCTCCTGATAGGGAACGTACCTCGATTCTTTGTAACTGAGAAATTCACAAGGATTGGAACGATCTTCGTTTAATCTTCTTACTTTTACCAACTTACCTGACCAACACGCTGCAGACACCTTTCTCGTACGAGGACATCGTTGTCTCGGTTATCTTAAGAGAGACAATGAGAAGCAGAACGTAGAGAAATGTCATGTTTCAGATTTATCGCGGTGCGTCTCGCAGGGTATCAATGAACGTACTACTGAACTGACTCAATGGATCGCTAGATCGTGTTTTACTGACGTCTGCTTCTCTCTGTCCTCGTATATAACCATGTCCTGCGAGTATCAGAAGCGAAACAGGATGTTAAGCGTCGCTATCTCTACTCGAATAATCATTGGGAATTCTGAAAAGCTCGTCGCGCTGTTTCCGTATATGTCCTCTTTATTTCAAATCAATCGTACAAAGATTAAAGAACGCTGTACGCGATCGATGGGGACCATCGAGACGCTGCTATCAGCCATCACGCATACGTAAATCGCAGACATACAGTTCAATATGCACAGCTCGCTCGCGCCCGGACATGTCAACGATAAAGCGTCATACGACGAAGAGGGAAAGGGAAAATTTCCTGTAGCCAGGTTTGCAGATGCACAAGTTAGGCGCCGTACAGACGCCATTGTGACATCCACCGATGCACACAGGCATGCATCTCGTTCGAGTGAGGTCGCTGGGACTCATGGCGTAGCCACGATGGCACGTGCACTGATTCAAACCAGTGCACTCTCCGTTCAGACAGGGAAGCTCGCAGATAGGCTCGCCAGTTTGGAGGATGCACCTTCCGAGGTCGGGATCGACCACGAATCCGGTGTTACAGGCGCAACGATTGGGGCCAACGCAGCTGGCGTTTGGTCCGCAATCGTTTTCGCAATGTGGCTGAGTCTGTGGGCTGTTTGCCGGATCGGGACACCTTCCGGTGATAGGATCCACGGCCATTCCGTAGTCGCAGAGACACATGTCAGGACCTACGCAGACACCGTGGATACCGCAGCCGTTTCTACATTGGAAGGAGTTTGACAGCGGCTTGCATCTCCTGGTGTCTGGATCCAGCTTGAATCCTAGATTGCAAGCGCATTGGTTCGGCCCGACGCATCTGGCGTTTGGACCACAGTCGAACTGACAGTCAGCGACGTTCGATTCCGGTCTCATACTAACGCATCTGCCGTTCGAGTCGCGAGTGTAGCCTAATTTGCAGTTGCACACGCCTGGAGCCACGCAATCGCCATTGCTGCAGCCTTGCGGACAATCTGGGACACACCTGTCGTTGTCTCCTAACGTGTAGCCTGGATTGCAACTGCAGATTCCGGGTGCCACGCATTCGCCGTTCGCGCAACCCTGCGTGCATTCCGGAACGCACTTGTTGGTGGGATCGAGAGTGAAGCCTGGTTTACATTGACACACCTCTGGAGCGATGCACTGGCCGTTGATGCAACCCTTTACACACTCTGGGACGCACTTGTTGGTGGGGTCCAGAGTGAATCCTAGCTCACAACTGCAGGTGTTGGGTGCGACGCATCTGCCATTCGCGCAACCTTGAGGACATTCCGGCATGCATCTGTTGGTCGCATCGAGCGAGAATCCTGGTTGACATCTACAAACGTTCGGGGCCACGCATTCGCCATTCACGCAACCTTGAGGACACTCTGGGACGCATTTATTGGTCGCATCGAGGACGAAGCCTGGGTTACATTGGCAGACACCTGGAGACACGCATTCGCCGTTGATGCAACCCGCAGGGCAGTTGGGGATGCAGGACTCTGTGTCACCGAGGGGATTAACGAATCTGAAAGGATCAACCGTTCGTATAGTTATCACTCTGCGAGTATTTGAAACGCCAAGTATCGCATAGCAACTTACCCTTCGCGACAAGTACACACCCCAGGAGCAGTGCACTCTCCATTGCGACAGCCATTTTCGCAGACAGGTACGCATTCCTTGGTCTCGATCCCTGTGCTGGTTTCGGGGGAAGGTTGAATCACGTATCCCGCCCTGCATCTACAGACACGCGGAGCCACGCATTCGCCATTCCTGCAACCACCGGGACAGATAGGCTTGCACTCGCCGTTCACTTCCTCGAAGCCCAGTTTGCAGGTGCACACGTTGGGGGAGAAGCAGTAGGCGTCTTTCTGACAGGATTGCTCGCAGTACGGCACGCAAACGCCTTTCTGAGCGACCCAGCCTGGCGAACAGGTGCACACGTTCGGCGCTGTGCACTCCCCGCCGAGGCAACCCTCGACGCAGTTGGCGTCGCAGCCACCGGAAGTGGGGTTCCTCTCGTAGCCGTCGCAGCAGTCCAGAATCATGATCCATCCACCTTTCTATTAACGAAAACCCGAGAAACATACATATGAAAATTTCTTCCCTCTCTCGAAATGACTTGACAGCGCTTAGGATTGACCTCGTTCCCGAAACGAGTTCAACGACTTATCTCGCAAGGTCGTTCAGGATCAGAAACCATAATGGAACAGCCTTGAGAGTTAAGCTTATCTCTAGAGCGATACTTAGACCCTGCATCGTTTCGCCCATGTTCGTGTACTTGTTCGGAACGCTGTGAGTGACAAAGTGTATGTGCATTTACCGTGCCTTCCTGCGGAGTGGAGGGGAGGGTATTACGAGGGAATTGACCCGTGGAGTTGAGTTGCAAAGCCTCCGCGTAGCTGGAAGAGAAAAATATAGAGTTTACGAGTGCTCGCGTTGTACCGATAACCTGGGTCAAAGGTCACGCTTGTATATTTGCATCGCGGCGAGTTTAACGCGGAGTATAATCCGTCGAGTGGATTCTCCGCTTCTCTTTGTCTTCGCTCACCGTATCCTCTTGTAGCAAAGGCCGGCCTGCACGGTGCTGTTGAGGGCTGCGTTCGGACGATCATGGTGAACGCGATGGCCCTTCACACCGTCGATCGCCGAGGCGCCGGACACCAGCAGCGCCGAAATAACCGAGCAGAGGAACAACGTTTGGAACATGTTGAATGCACGAGTGCCAATGGATAACTGGTTTCTTATTTTCTCTGCGCGCAGGATTACATCTCTTACCACGGCCAGCCACCATCGTTTTCGATTGCGTAGCTCTTCGTAGAAGTGTTTATGTACAGCATCCGTAGTGTCGAAATTCAGCGAATTTCCCGCTTTTTCCCTTCACCCACAGATACTCCAAAGACATCCACGCCATTGGAACGCTTCTATCGTTTCGATAACTGCTTCCCTTTTTCTCTCTCTCTCCGTTCTTTATCGTACTCGGATACGCGCCACATCGCTTCCGGGTTCCGGCTACGAATCGATGTCTAGCAATTGACATTCGTTTTTCTCCAATTCCACCGCGTTATCGGCCGACCGCGCGAGGATCCCTTAGGCGATTTTCACGAGTATTTCTCGCTCGCGACGATTGGCTCGATTCCCAGTTTATGTAATTCATCGATACCGATCCATCGTGGAGGATGCAGCGCAGTGCACGGACGAGATAAAACGACGAAACGCGAGGGACAGCGAGATGCTCGTTTCGCTGTCCTATTTTTAAAGCACGATAAACTGGACGTTTCGAGTCGCGCGCGCGTTATCTCGCGGCGATTCGATACAGGAGCGGGAAATGAAAATTCTTCGGAATTACGAAATATTCGTGAAAAACGGCCGAGTCGGAAGTCGAGCTGGAAAACAAGTCCGGATAATGCAGCGATTGCGATAAATCTCGTTTATCGCAGAGACGCTCGAAGGCGGGATCAGACAACGCTGACACAAACACGATTATGTAAACTAGCTATCCTAATTACGACTTATCGCGCTTTTTTCCTTTCTTCCCGAACGTCAGTGCAACGTTAGACGCATGACACTAATTCGTAACGAATCTATTATTATCGGTGACGCGAGCGCGCAAGTGAAGGAGTAAGCCTAATCGCGGTATAGATAAGAGAATCTTCGATGCAAACATCGAATCACGCTTCAAGTCTCTTTGGTATAAACTCGATAATCTTTGGTAATCTGTGACAGGAGATCTACCTAGAACCCTTTGCGTTCGAGATCTTCTTCGTCTGTACTTTTCACTGGGTTGAATAGATTTTTTCGTAAATTCTAGGGGTGTGCGAGATACAAATGTTCAGTGGGTACCCGGAATTTTTGAAAGTCCTGACTCTTTTGAGAATCTCGAAATTTTCGAGCACCCAACCCGACCCGATGCACCCCTAATAAATATACATTATGCACCGAAGTGCTTGTAAAATATTATCACTCGCGAGATTCGGCAGCAAAGGGCTAATTGCCTATTCCAAATCGCATACTTAAAGAACTATAATTAACCTACCCACGTCTCCCCGTTCTCCATTATCGTCTATACTTATAAATAATTAGTCTATCTCATTCGAATCGACATTTCGTTATATCATACGTCCTTAATACGTTATAATGGCCTCACAATGGCGGCCAGAAGGCAGATGCTCAAGGTTCACCAGCCATATCCGCTCGCTAGGCTAATTTCAAGGGAACTTTTGCGATATTTGAACGACATCGAGACACCCATCCGGTTTACTACGTTGGAAACCGGTGCAGCGCGTTGATACTCGATGCAAACGCTACCAGGGTGCTCGATGGCGTCGATGTGAACGGGTTCGAGGGACAGTCTCTTTGCGGGTACACTCCCTGATAGTTTAATCGACGACGCAGTGGTTTTGCTGCCTGGCCGATGGCCGATTGCAGTCACGCTCAGCCTTGCACACTTAGACGAGCCTGCGTAAGGTCGGGAACCAGTCCAGTCGGATTTTTCTTCGTCCCGTAGACGAGCTGGCTCGCTCACATCCGCCTCCGGAATCGCACGTGAGCGTGACTCTCTAACAATGGCACGCGAACGCCCCTGACACGACGGTCTAACACTCTCGTTCCTTGCCGACTAAGAGATGCTTCGACTAAGGGACACAGGCTAGCTCAGTCTGTCTCACGTTCGTAGATCTCTCCTTTGTCGAACGAGACGCTCGCGTGGCTGCTGGCTGCAGAGACATGTCAGACGTCGGGCCCCCATCACGCGTTCTTGCGGGAACTCAAAGGGCTCGATTGCAGGGGAATTTCGTCGTAGACGTGCTCCATGTTCGCGTCGAAGTCGCTTTGCAGGTGAAGACGCGTTGCTGGGGGTCGGTCGTAGTGGTCCTCTTGCAGGAGACCTAGAAAACAGGATCGTCACGATAGACAGGTCTGAACGAAATGAGGTTCTACTTAATTTTCTTCATTTACAGAATTTTAATTAATTTTCGGATTAATTCCACTTGCCATGAAGATTGCCAGATATACGAAGTCCAATCGTAGCTGCACCATTGGCGTAGTTAGACAGGTCATCGTTGTCCATCGTTGACATAGTTCTGGGGTCAGGAGTCGAGGCGAACAGGGGTACCAGGCGAATGGGAGTTTCTAGAGTTGGTTGGAAAATTCGGTGAATTTTCTTTTTTCCCTCGCACACTTGGCATAACGTTGCTCTACTCGGTGGCTTACGCGATGACGAGGAATCGAACGCAGTGGCCTTCGAGGAAAAGGGAAAACGCGTTACCGGATACCGTTCTAATTCTCCGCGAGTAATCCACGCTTGGTCTGTCGGAGCGTGGATCAAGAGATGGTCATCGAGATAGGATTACGTGGACGAAATCGAGGTCAAGGACAGGCAGATTTCACCGAGCAACGAGAAAGGAGGATTTCGCGAAGGAGTTGCTACTCACGTGGAAGAGTACCGGTCACTATGGACGAGATCTTGGTCGAATTCTGCTGGTTCTTCTGTTCCTCGTAGATTGACAGTCTGGCTGCTTCCAGCAGCTTCGCACGCATGTGGAGAACCATCACCACGGCTACCGAGGTCACTCCCAGTGATACGATCAGGGCTATCACTATTAGGGCGATGTCCAAGGGAATCGGGGGTGCTGGAACCTCTGTTGGATGGAAGTTGACGAGCTTCTATTAAATTGTGTCAAATTCAAAGATGTCACAGCGATGCTCGGGCAAAAGAAAATTAAAAAAGAAACGAAAAATTCAATTTAATACAGATCTCCCGAGCATGGAAGTGTCATCTCGTAAGCGTTCAAGTACTTTCGCGCGTGATCATACCTGTGTGAATGTTCTTGACATAATCGATTTTCGGCGGTCCTATGTCATTGTCATCGACGTGTCTCGCGAACGGGTTCTTCATCACGAATTTCCCTCTATCCTTATCCAAGTTCCTCCTTCTATCCGGAACGGAGACCAAAACGATCACGGGCCTGGTGGTGCTCGGATTGTCCTCCCTGTGAGCTTTCGTCCTGACATCTGTCAGACTCGAAGTCGAGACAGTCGTGGTTTCCGGACTCGTTGTTTTCCCAGGATTATCCGTGGTGCCGAGTGTCTCGCGGCCATCTTGGAACAGTTCACCAACGAAACAACGGATCGTTACACGAGCTGTCTATCTATTTGCTGTCAATTTCTACACGTCCTAATATTTGCCACGTTGTATACTTAGGTCCGCGACTTTCGATCAACAGAGTTACGTCGCTCGAATAAACATCTCTGCTTGGACATGTCTGTTACCTATGGTCATGTTCTCCGTGGTTTCCCAAATCCTCGAAGACTCTCCGTCGAGGTGTATGACAGCGAAATTGACAGTCACGCTGTTCTCCTCGGCCTTTTCAGGATGGCTCGCGTTCTCCACGGGAACTTTCTTATCCTCGATGCAGCGGCCAGTTTCTGGGTCACATTCGTTCGCCGGTACCCCGCAGTCACATGGAAACGCGCATCCCGGGCCCCAACGGTCGCTCGGACACGGCTCACTGCACCTGCAGGTGAAAACGGTAATTACGTATGCCACGCGAGGCAAACGTAGCGCCACGGTGTTCATTATCGGAGCACTCATTAGGCGTGTTTCAATCAACAGGTTGTGCAGTGTGTTTATGTAATTCCGCGATAAACGCGACGCGTTAGAAATCAATGGAACTTGTTGAGCCAACCCGAGAAGGATAGTCCTCCTTTCCTTTTTCTCTGCAACCACATTATTCTCCCGAGAATCACTCCAGTTTTTATCCGTCGCAATTATTTCCCCGAGAGTTATTCCGGTTTTTCATCGCAATTACCGCATTTAAGCGCGTGCTAATTACGCACACCAGTTATAGAGGAAGGTTAATTATTATTTGATTAACCCTGCAAATGTCGAACGAGTGAAAACAACTCGGGCTCTTCATGTCGCAGCTACTTTTGGCAAAATTAATATAAAATAATCGTGTGTATTCAAAATCAGTCGGTCCAAATCGTATTCAACACTTGGTTGATAAAGAGAACGCTATGCGAAATCCAATTTCATTTCCACAATTTTCCTAATCGTTGTAAATTAGCTACGCCTATGCAACGATGGTGCAGGCCAATACCTACCTTGGACCTCAAGATACTATGCAGGCATCAAGGGGTCAGTTTTTGGGGTTTAAAAGGACCTGCTGTCTCTAGGTCTTCTCACTCTCAAATCCGGAACAGTGCAGATCGCTTACGTATTGTGACCCAAGTGGTGTGATAAAGACTCTCGGTTTTCTTTGTCAATTGCTGTACAACTGAGTACGGTTACTTCCCTGTACGCTAATCGTTTGGATTTTCTTCCCGAAATTCCCAACACTGATTCATAAAATTAAAGTAAAACCCCAAGGACTATGTTCACGTATAAAACTTGGGAATAGTCCAATGAAGCGAAACGTCCCTAGTTTCCTCAAAATGGGACGTTTCTTCAAATTGTTAGCCAAAGTCGTTCTTTTAACCCAGATTTCATTGATCGTATAAGTCGTTCATTAGGAGACAGCGTGTATCTAGGAATGTACGGACGTAGTCTTACATCTGTCCACGTAATCCTGTCGGACACGTCACGCAGTGGCCATTTATGGGATCGCAAGCTACGTCCTCGCTGCTGCAGTTGCACTTCTCTCTGCAATGGGTGCCCCACGTGCCCGGCGGACACACTGCGAACAAAATGGAACGGACTCTCGTGAATCGTGCCTCTCATTAGCGATTATACCGCGAAGCTTTGATTCCTTCCTCCAGACTCACGCGAATGGCGCAACCACGATTACTTTTCCGTTTTCTCGGGAAACCGATACTCGACGCGTGCGCGGCGTTAACGCGAGTAGCGGCTGGTGGAAAAATAAAGAAAAAATAAAGGAAGGTGGGATATCGAATGACCGATTTCAGAATCGTAACGGAGCGCTCAGGTGAAAATTACAGGCTGCTCGCACGCGTTCCTGCGATCACGGAAGGTCGGTCTGTTTCATCGAGCGTGAAATATATCCGCCCTGCTTAAGGAGTTTCGCACTTTTCTTCGCTTCGAGATCCGCTAAGCTTGTCCGATGGTTGGTACAACGCGAAACAACGCGGTAGATCAGTCGGATCTGATGGAGAATTTATCGGTTTGGGTTCCTGAGATTTTTCTAAGCTCTGTACTCTCTTCGCGATTAACGAAGAAAGTTTGGCAGGACTCACCGGTGTCACAGCTGTCACCCTGGTAGCCGGGAATACACTGACATCGATTCGGCGAGACGCAAACCCCTGACAGGCATTTTTCGCAAGAGGGCACGCACCTGATGTCCTCCTCGTCGCTGGGCGAAGCCATTTCGTAGCCATCGCAGCACTCCTTTACGATCCTGGTCTTCGACTCTGTCTGCAAATGAACAAAAGGTAGTCTAACGATCAGGGATACTTTGGTGGATTTATCGATAGTATTAGAATTCCTCTAAGTTAAGGTCTGCCTTAGGTCTAGCTGAGGAAGTTAAGGTCGACCTTAAGGTCTATAATCGACAGTGGGAAACGATGTTCGCAATATGGATCTTCCTAACCTATGTTTCCAAACTGGTCAAAATTGGCGAGGAATCAGGATATCTCTAAGTTCATCGGATTCTTGATAAAATGAACGAAAAATTACCGTAAAAGATACTCCGAGAGGAACTGCAACGGTATCATTCGTGGATTAATCGTAAGAGGACCTGCGTTTCGGTTTCTCAACCGGTAGCCTAGTTGAACGCGCAATCTATTCAAATGGAGTAATAGAATAGCAGATTCAATAAACGTCTAGCCTCCAAACGTGCATGGTAGTCTGAGAAGCGATTAGAGAAGAAAAAACCAGGCCGACTAAGCCATAGAGCGTGGCTGTTCTGGCAGCGAGGCAGCTGGACCCTTGGAAAGGATCCCACTTTTCCGAGGTAGCGCCGTGAAACGAGATCTCGATCGTCGATAAAGAAAACGGGAGTGGATGGAGAACGAAAGCGAGAGGAAGACAGCGGCGCGAGTAAGCGTGTAACGGTTTCGTTCGTAATCCGTCGTAAGTGGATACGCGCGAGAAAACCGAAGTCCACCTCGGTAACTTGCGTCTCTCTCTCCACGTCCCGCCATCTTGGGCAAGTACCGGCTCGCGCCGTCGTTGGGCATGGAGGCGCGACTGTTTTATGCGCGAACCTAACCGTAACGATCGCTTCATTTTTCTTCGTCTCCTATCTTCCATCGCTGTGTGTGCAGTGCAAAGGGAATTTCGATTTGCGAGTATACACATCTCGCTGCCGAGAATGCTTATGATTTATACGGGACCGGTTTGGACCAATCGATCAATCTCGAAATGTCGGTGTAACTTTTCAACGAAGAAATTTTTCGAGTCGTTGGTTGGCAAACGGAAGAAAACGCTTCTCTCTTCTTGAGTCGATGAAACAATGGAGCCGGAGATTAGTTTGATATTCTTGCATGTCAAGCGTCATCGTTCGCAGCCGCTTCATTCTCGTTACGTTCCTTCCGGGAAGAAATTCGCGCGATTCTCTTCGACTGACATTATCAGCCGCTGGGTAGATCGCTATGTTCGATAAAGTCGATTAACGTTTACGGCTGACGCCATCGACTGTGCCACGTCCCGGCACAATGTTGCAATTAGCGTACGTATCTCGTTGCTAACTATGGACTCGTTGTGCAAGGGAATGACTAGTGGATTAACCCTTCGTAGATGAGTCTCTATCTTGGGGCTCAAGCATTTTCACGGACCCGGATGTTTCTTGCGTATCGTGGATATAGTAGGTCACTTTGAACTCTGCTCTAAATTTTCTCCTCTTCTTATCTTATCTTCCTATTGAATTCTCTAAATGAACTATAGTCTTCCCGGAATACGCGTTCGCGTGACTATAGTCCCAACCGCAAAGGGTTAATTACGCTTGATCCATTAGAGGATTAACGTTTAGGCTACCACTAGCTAAACATCGATACATCACGTAAGTAAGTGTCATAAGTAGCTCATCGCAATTTGTTTGAACGTTTGCAAACTTGCTACTCGCTTCAATCTAAACCCACCAGTTGTATCGATGCACTGCTATTATTATAGTAATTGTAAATGAAAGTGGGAATATATAAATTTCTTTATCAAAATCTTCGAATCTTTTCTTTAATTAGATTAATTTAAAAAGCGGATATATAATGACTTTCTCGTCGTAAATCATTCGAACGTCTGTTATCTCGGCTTAATAGAGTCAGAAGGATATCATCGACTCTAATGAAGTCATGCTATTAGGGAAAAATTGCGTAACTTAAAATTCCATCAGGGAGCGGTTCGTTAATGTGTCAATTAACGACTGTCGCTCTACGATTTCGATGGATCTTTCAACATCGATCAAAGATCGTTAAACGCACGCGGTTCAGATCCAACGAGCGCGTTCGAACGTTAATGGCGTATCGAGCGGATTTAATCTGCTAATTCCACGAATCGGGAAATATCTATCCCGTTTTCATAGATATTCGTGTATGGTGATCTCATGCATACAGTCGGCGCACGTAATCCCTCGTTGCACACGATTTCCGTCTTTCTTGAAAGTTTTACTGCGATATCGCGTGTTTCGTTCCTTCCAATTCATGTCTTTTCATGAAGCTAGTTGTAGACCTTTACTAGCCGTACTAAGGCGACTTAAGTTTCACCGTAGTTACACGCGAGAGTACTCCACACGCTATAATGCTTGCAATTTATATAGAGAAACTGCTAATTAATCCCTGGCGAGGGAGTAAATTCTTTTGCCGAGTCGATTCGCAGTTTCTTCCGTGCAGTGAAGAAAGGGAAACGTCGAATGAAGATGTTAACAACGTCGTTAAGATTGCGATAGATCGGGCAGAGGCGTAGATATCTTATGTGTTTAAAAACACGCTTCTCCTCTTCCTCTTTCCGCGCGTGTTTCTCGCGCGATCTGATTACGACGCGGACTATTTTATCTTTTTAGTCGAGATAATTCAGAAACATTTTTCAATTACTGTCGCTCATTAGCATTCACTCGTGGAATGGATTCTCCAAGAAACTTCTAGTTTCTTACGATGCAAATTGCGAGTGGAAAGAAAATTGTCGAATGAATTGCAAATTGTAAAACACGATTCGCAAAATAGGAATAATCTTTTGAAATTTTTAAATATTCTTTCACTTCTGAAGTATGTGCATATATTAGAAACATCAAAGATTAAATGTATCACGTACGAAGTCTACTTTTAATTCTTATCTAAACATCTCGAAAGATAAAGATTGTACAAAAATTTCCAAATTATTATCGTATCTTTCGCTCGACCTTCGCAAGTATATTTCGGGATTTTCCAAGATTCGATATCTCGAAATCTCTGAATAAAGAACGGAAACCCGGATCGTAAAATTATCGTAAATTCACTCAAAAGTATGCGTCCTTGAATTGTATTCAAATACATTATTTAAATATATTATTCAATTATTTTGAAGTCACCGAAATTCTATTAACATTCGATTCTCTACAAAGGTTGCCATAAAGGTTATGCTAAACATATTTCGTTCAATTGCAGCTTGTAAATTACCTGACCAGTGACTTTTTCTCCTCTCATATTGGACAACCTGTAGAAAACGTTTCGGTTAATTATCTTGCATATTGATCTGACAGTTTCGATCGATGGGAAGAATTAATTAAGGCAAGAAGTTATCAGCATGATTAATCACGGCGACGGTAATTGTGACAATATTTATGATATACTTAGACGCGACAGAGAGTTGAAAATGGCCCGTTTTACGTAATACCCGTTTCTTTCTCCGAATTAAATAATGGCTGTTGACGATCCTGCGGATAGCCAGTGACAGGTGGATTCGGTGACTCGTTCCTCGTCTACGAGTATCGAGCGTTCCTCGCGGAGCAGGGAATTGCCTAAAAGTTGTGCAATTAACGGTTCTCCGTTCTTTTTCTATTTTTTCCCTATCCTTAGAAAACATCGAACGACCTCGAGACATCGAATGCCAGCTCCGTATCCGTTTTCTTTGTACCGATCCTATCTCTCGTCTCTCCCCTTCCTCGATTTTTCCCCTCCCTCATTTTCACACCCGATCCCTCGGACCGATCCATTTTTCTAGGACATCTGAACGCTTTCGAAAAACTCGCACGTTTCTTCTTGCATCTTTACACGTCACCCACCTGTACAAGTCTCGTGACACGGTTCACGCGTTCACGAACGTCGTAGTCACCACTTCGAAACGCGTTCAAGGTCTGCTCGCATTGTCTCACCAATGCTTCCCATTACTACTATCTCCGAGGTTACCTAACTGGTATCACCCTGATTAGTATCCGTGAGTTTCAATGCTAAGCTCGCTACTCTTTGTTCTTCCTTCGAGGATTTCAGGTCAGTCTGTCAAAGCTATACGCGTCGATAGTTTATCCTTCGATCGCTGTTCCTCCTTGGAATCTGATTTGTTTCCAGACTCTTCTTGGTTTCCTTTCTACGTCTTTCATTTGCCACGTCTATGATTGGAAATATATACGCGTTGTCAAATATCCCTAGGATTGTCCTAGTCCCTAGCGCGTTTGGGGATGCCAGGAAATAATTAGAATTGTTAAATGGGTTATTGCGCAAGGAATAGTAGTCAGTGAAAACTGTGGAAAAACTGTGTAGATCTCTATTGAACGGGCGAATGGTTAGAACTGGCCTGTTCAGGGCCTCGCAGGTCAAAAGTCGTCTTCAGAAGACTGGTGACAAAAGACTAGTGACAAAAGACAGAACATTGGGGGAAGGGATCGCCCCCACACCGCTGGAATGTAGAGTTTGCTTGACTATTGAATTTTATCATAACAAGAATCGCAAGTCATGGCCATTAACACTAGAAGTACCGATCTTTAATGGGTACCTAACTATAACGTGCACAGATTATAGTAATTTCAGCGGTACAAAGAATACGAGTGAATATATTGATTACAGTTCTTTCTTAATGTGAGTTGATACCAATTTTATTCTTAAAGCAGCTGCACGTGTTCGGTGGTTGCAAAAGGGAAAATTTTAGGAACAGTCATGTTGACTGGGTTGGTAGTTCTAGCGTTAAATAGAAAATTGAGAAAGAAGTGATCAAAGCGACCAGGTTAAGTACGGAATTTTTAATCAAATAGCTAAACGCTGTCATTCGAGGCTAGGCAGGTTCAGCGTTGATACTCCCTACCCTAGTCTCAGTAATTTTACAGATGACAGGTTGAAATGTTCCCCGACATCCCCCAGGACGCGATAATTGCCTTCCCTTTCCATTCCCCTGTTTATATCACGCTTCTACATGCCAGCAGCCGGTGCAGCCCTTGCTCTCTCTGACCAGCTATTACGTTATCAGTTACATCCTCACCGGTGTGCAACGCCGTGTCTCGGGTGGAGCAGTTGCGGTGGAACGTTTCGAAGGAACAGGCTATAGTCATCGACGGTTACAGCCATAGTGACGAAACCGTGGATCGCTCCAGCATTTCGTCGATGGCCGATCGGATTTTCTCCATCGTCGAAAAATATTCCAAGTTCTCCAGCGAATCGACGCCATTCGAAAGTCCCTTTCTCTCTCTCTCTCTCTCTCTCTCTCTCTCTCTCGCTACGCTCTCGTTACGCAATCCTTCGCGTAATGCGGAGCAAAACACGGCGCGATGTTCCTACGCAATAAATATTAAACTCCGCTCCAGTCGTGAGAGACTTGGCCAACGATGTATAGCTAGTGTCCGATGCTTCGTCTTTCTCTCATTGTCGGCACAGCTCGGTACCACGCACTCGGTCTACACCTCGGTACACGTTCGGCGTCTCTGCGAGTGTCCGTCGCGAGTTACGAGCTGACCATTGCAGCAGATCAAGCCGAAACGACTGGCCGCGAATCGCGTTTAGATCCGTGTCGGATAAGCGAGGAACGACTGATCCTGAGAGTAGGCTGGCCATCAAGGCGCGATCTGTTTATGGGACATCAAAGTTGAACAACCGCGTACACCCACGCGAGGAATCCGCTCTACGCCACTGTGGGCGCGTGCAGAACCGCGATTTTCCCATTTCAGGGCAGTCGTTCGTTCCCGAGCTAGCTGGTCGCTTGCAAAACTTCGGATTCAGACGTGGACCGCTTTCCTCTTCCGGCAATTCGTTATCTCGATCATCGGCCAACATCTGCGTGTACGCGCAGGGCACCAACGGAGCTCGTGCTTGCTTCCACGCTCCAAGTTACCCCTTGCTCGTGGCTCTCGATTTTCCGCGGAGAAAGTCTCCGACTCCGTTGGCGAGTTAGAAGGGTACCGAGCTTATTCGACCGTCGATCGAGAACAATCGGACCACGGACCTTTGGGTTACGAAAGAGTTACGAGCTCGGATCATTTTGTAGTACATCTGCGGCGGAGAACAGGGCCGCGCTTTTTTCCTTTTTTCCCTAAACATTTGCATTAAACACTCGCTTTCTTCCGGTAGCAATTGCTCCACGTATGGACGCTGGCTGTTACGCAAGATCTCGATACGGGGTTACTTAGCCGGCTACCGAAATCATGGTCGGAATCTCGATTCATTCGCTGATAAATGGGAAACAGCGTATGGATCTCGGGCTAATTGATTTATTGCCCGCTTGATGGTAATTAGTCGGCCGATATATGGTAATTATCTGACGGTGTATCGCGAGCAGGGGATAAATTGATCATAGGAATGGCACATTGTTCGCAAGAAATTCCACGGAGAGTCACGATCCGCGTCTTTTTCCTACGATTCCGTCGTGGATGCGTGTCTCGAGTTGCAAAATCCCCCGATTCGTTTAATTTAGTGCCAGGTAAGTGTTGAAATTCCTACACGAGCCCTTTGAACTGGTACAGCTAGCAATGGGAATGAATAGTTCCGGAATTTTTATTTTTATTTTATTAAAGTAGATAATATATAGCTGCCTTGGAAAAATAAGTATCGATTTTCATCATTTTGCTACCATTCCGCTATATGTGTGTGTTTCCAGTTGCAAAATCACTAGAATTGTTTAATTTAGTGCCAGGTAAGTGTTGAAATTCCTACACGAGCCCTTTGGACTGGTATAACTAGTAGTTGAAATGAATAGTTCCGGAATTTTTATTTTTATTTAATTAAAGTAGATAATGTATAGTCGCCTTGGGAAAATAAGTATCGATTTTCATCTTTTTCCTACCATTCCGTTATGGATGTGTGTCTCCAGTTGCAAAATCCCTTGAATTGTTTAATTTAGTGCCAGGTAAGTGTTGAAATTCCTACACGAGCCCTTTGAACTGGTATAACTAGTAGTTGAAATGAATAGTTCCGGAATTTTTATTTTTATTCAATGAAAGTGGATAATGTATAGCTGCCTTGGAAAAATAAGTATCGATTTTCATCTTTTTTCTACCATTCCGCTATATGTGTGTTTCCAATTGCAAAATCACTGGAATTGTTTAATTTAGTGCCAGCTACGCGTTGACATTTCTACACGAGCCCTTTGAACTGGTATAACTAGTAGTTGAAATGAATAGTTCCGGAATTTTTATTTCTATTTAATTAAAGTAGATAATGTATAGTCGCCTTGGAAAAATAAGTATCGATTTTCATATTTTTCGTACCATTCCGCTATAGGTGTGTTTCTCCAGTTGCAAAATCAAAATTCCTTGAATCGTTTAATTTAGTACCGGGTACGCGTTGAAATTTCTACACGAGTCTTTTGAACCTGTACAACTAGTAGACGGAATGATTAGAATCTTTATTTTCACTTAATGAAAGTGAATATTATATAGCTGCCTTGGAAAAATAAGTATCGATTTTCATCGAATAGGAACGTGTATAGTTATACATATCTACCGACTTTTATCGTACCACTTTAATTAATTTTATTTATGGATCTATATTTATGTACGTGTCTCGGGTTAGTAGTTCTATAATTAATGCGTCGAGTATGAGCTGTATAATTAAATTAATTGTCAAGCTCGGTATCTTTGCGAGACAGAAGGTTATGTATAAAATTACATATAAATAATTAAGCATCAATCGAGTGCTTTATAATTGAAATTAAAACAAAATTTTGGAAACTCGATCAATCGCTTTTGCTTATAAGGGGATCATTTGCGAATAAAGGAAGTAATAAATAAAAATTAAGGAGTAAATAAATAAAGGGGATATGTAAATAGGCTGACGGTGGATGAAACGAAGTGATGGAATACGTAGGTGGAATGAAAAATCACGGGAACACGCTTTTACTATGGAGAAACATCGAAAGTGATACCATTTTCGCAAGATCGTTAGATGCCGCCATTTTCAAAGCTTTTCATTTTATGATAATTAATTTTTTACGTTATATTATAGGAATCATGAAGTGAAAACTCTTCGACCGTTGTGCAACTCTTGTTCTTCGTCATAATTCTTTATGAAAAGATACGATATATAATAAATCGCACGCAATAGTACACGGTGTTTACCGATTTCTAATTTCCGCGTTGGTTCGTTGGTGTATCGTATTAACCATTAAACAGGAAACAGCTGAACGCTTGGTAAAAATTTACGCTATAATCACGTAACAACGATAAAAATCATATTTTATTATATTTAGCAATATTTCAGAAAATGAATATCGAAGACCGTGTTCTCAGTTTCATGAAAACATGCCTTTTTAATTAACCCACGTCTTCCTAATTCCCGAATTTCTTATAATTATCTCCAATAACTAGAACCTTTTTCTCTGCCATTCGAATTTGAGAAAATAAATATTGAAAAATATCTCCTAGACAAAGAAAATTGTCTTCAAAGAAAATTGGGTTCTTCCTGTTTTCAGTTTCATGAAAATACAGCCTTTCAATTAACCTATGTCTTCCTAATTTCCGAATTTCTTATAATTATCTCCAATAATTATAACCCCTTTCTCCGCCATTCCAATTTGAGAAAATAAATATTGAAAAATATCTCTTAGATAAAGAAAATTATCTTCAAAGAAAATTGGGTTCTTTCTGTTCTCAGCTTTATGAAAACACAGCCTTTCATTTGACTCATGTCTTCCTAATATCTGAATTCCTTATAATTATCTCCAATAACTAAAACTTCTTTCTCCGCCATTCCAATTTGAGAAAATAAATATTGAAAAATATCTCCTAGGCAAAGAAAATTGTCTCCAAAGAAAATTGGGTTCTTTCTGTTCCTAGCTTCATGAAAACACAGCCTTTCAATTAACCCATGTCTTCCTAATTTCCGAATTTCTTATAATTATCTCCAATAACTAAAACCTTTGTGTCTGCCGTTTCAATTTGAGAAAATAAATATTGAAAAATATCTCCTAGGCAAAGAAAATTGTCTCCAAAGAAAATTGGGTTCTTTCTGTTCCTAGCTTCATGAAAACACAGCCTTTCAATTAACCCATGTCTTCCTAATTTCCGAATTTCTTATAATTATCTCCAATAACTAAAACCTTTGTGTCTGCCGTTCCAATTTGAGAAAATAAATATTGAAAAATATCTCCTAGACAAAGAAAATTGTCTCGAAAGAAAATTGGTTTCATTCTGTTCCCAGCCTCATGAAAACACAGCCTTTCAGTCGTGCTATGTTCCTCTAATTTTTTAATTCGTTCCACTTTTCTCCAGCAATTAAAGACTCGTTGTTTGACGTTCGAGTGACACGCAAACGTAATCGAGATACACCTTGGAACTCCCATGTTCTCGATACGTTTCTCAGTCCTTTAATTAGACACAGATACAAGACGCTCTCGCTTTCTCTGCAATTATCGGTCGGTCTTATCGACCGTGAGAGCAGGAGAGGTCAAAATGGCAGAAGCGGAAGATCTGCCATCATGCAAGAGGGAACGTTACACGCTCGTCGGTCGATTTATTATAAATCCCTCGATACACCTAGCTAGCCTTTCCCCTTCGCGTTTGCATAGAACAAAATTCCCTTTTCCTAGTCAGACGAGAACTTGCGAGACCGAGATCGTTGTCTCGACTTTTCTTTTCTGCTCGTAGAAGCTTTTTCTATATTGTATCGTTATTGGAAATTATTTCTCCCTTTGCTTCGTTCCTTTGCCCACGCGAGGGTTCCCCTGTCGAGGAATGGATAATTTACGAGTGCTCTCGAGCAGCCTCCATGTTAATTAAGTCGCGTTTGAAAATCCTGTTTGTGACGCAACGCAAGGGATTCGCGGTTACCGCCGAAGGCAGTATCAATTTAATTAATTAGCGATAGCCAAACATAAACCGCGGGGCTTAATTAAAATCTCTCACAAAATTGACGCCTTTTGGACCAACTCGATATTCTTACGACCCTATCCACCGTCGCTGATTGCTTTCCACTTAATTCGAGTACGTCTAATCATTTCCACGAACCCTGTATATCCACATTGTCAAATAAACGGGAACACAACCGAATCTATTTATCAATATTTAACCCCTTGACTACTGTGGGCGCCTATGGGCGCTTAGAAATTTTGTGTTTGTGATACGAAGGATGCCTATGGGCGCTTAGAAACTTTGCGTTTGTGACACGGAAGGCGGCCAAGGGGCGCTTAGGAATTTTGCGTTTGTGACACGGAAGGCGCCTATGGGCGCTTAGAAATTTTGCGTTTGTGACACGGAAGGCGCCTATAAGAGCGTAGAAATTTTGCGTTTGTGACACATAGTGCGCCTATAGGCGCTTAGAAACTTTGCGTTTGTGACACGGAAGGTGGCCAAGGGGCGCTTAGAAATTTTGCTTTTGTGACACGAAGGATGCCTATAGGCGCTTAGAAATGTTGCGTTTGTGACACGGAAGGCGCCTATAGGAGCTTAGAAATGTTGCGTTTGTGACACATAGTGCGCCTATAAACGCTTAGAAATTTTGCGTTTGTGACACGGAAGGCGGCCAAGGGGCGCTTAGAAATTTTGATTTTGTGACACGGAAGGCGCCTATAGGAGCTTAGAAATTTTTCGTTTGTGACACATAGTGCGCCTATAGGCGCTTAGAAACTTTGCGTTTGTGACACGGAAGGTGGCCAAGGGGCGCTTAGAAATTTTGCTTTTGTGACACGGAAGGCGCCTATAGGAACTTAGAAATGTTGCATTTGTGACACATAGTGCGCCTATAAACGCTTAAAAATTTTGCGTTTGTGACATGGAGAGCGCCTATAGGCGCACTGCGTAGTTTATCTTTCTGACACGGAGGGCGCTTGTTTTGACAAAAATGGCGCACACCGTATCTCAATTCTTGTCGTATGGTATGGCCGCTACGTATCAAAATCTGCCGCAGTTAAGGGGTTAATATTTCACCGAAGGAAGCTTCAAGCACTCGTCATGCCAATTACTTTTCACTTACTTCAAGTACTATACATCCAACAATTTTCTCGAACAGTGTCAACTAACACTATTAAATTGAAATACGATTAAATCCACGCTACACGATTAAATCTCATCACGAAGCATCCAACGTTCCCTTAAAAGGGAACAAAAAGTCATGGAAATATGGGAAAAGTGGAAAAACAAGACTCACCTTCACGCGATAAAGCTGCCTCATCTCCGTTCGTGTCTTCTCGCATCTGGGTGGAATTTTCAGGCACCAGGTGAACGTATTCACGATGACTGGCTTCGTGTACGTTTCCTTCAACGTGACCGTGTAACTGAAATGTTCGTACGAGTCAGTCGTATCCTACTCTCGTGGTGCCCTTATCGAGACACCGGTGGCATGCCACGGGACCGGGTGACCGAGTATTAGCCTAACGACTCTGGGTTATTGTCAAGGCTCGTCCGCGAAGGTATTTGCTCTTCCGCGAATCAGCACGCTCTAACGTTTCAAAGCCGAAATTAAAATTGAAATATAACCCATTCAACGACACAGATTTATATTTCAACCATCGACAATTGCCATAACTACGTTATTTTTCTATTACTTGACTGTCAAAGACACGATCTTATTGAACTCAGCTTCGAGGGCTTTGCTGAGAACTGGAGACGTATTAGGAAACGAATCGTGTATTTTTCATTTCCTCGAATAGACGTAATATAGATTAACCCTTTGCACTCGTTACAGAAGCATAGTAATTCGAATACTTCCTGCTATAAAGTCGACGATATTTTCAAAACAGTAACTAAGCAGTGTAAATTAATTTTAAGACGTAGAATTATTTTACCTCGATATCCCACGTGTTGTTGGACAATTTTAAATTCGAGATATTAATTAACAATGATCTCTAGAATTTGATTAAATGGTGACTGAGAGTCGCCTCTCGAATGCAAAGGGCTAAAATTAAAAATAAATTCTATGTCCATGTCGATGATCTATCTTCCTATCCCATTTAATCTCATTAACAATGCAGATTTATATTTCGACGGATGACAATTGCCAAAACTACATTATTTTTTTATTATTTGACTGTCAAAGACGTGATCTTATTGTACTGAGCTCCGAGGATTTTGCTAAGAATTGAAGACATGTTAGGAAACGAAGAAATGATCTGCGAATTTTCCTATATTCTTCATTTCCTCGGATTAAAATTAACCCTTTGCACTCGACGACTTTTTCGTTACAGAAAAATAGTAATTCGAAGACTTTCTGTCATAGAGTAGACGATATTTTTACAATGGTAAATGAGAAATCATATGGAAATTAAGACGTGGAATTATTTTTCTTCGACATTCCTCACATCGTTAGGTAATTTTAAATTTGATATATTAATTAACATCGATCTTTGGAATCTGATTAAATAGTGACTAAGAGTCACCTCTCGAGTGCAAAGGGTTAAAAATAGGTAAGTTACATACATTAGACTCTATGTCCTCGTCTTTATCTCCCTATCTCGTTTAACACTAGGATTACGGACCCTATCTGTATACCTATTTCTAAGGACACCTGTCAAATTGACAGGTAAAGAAAATCACGTGCCCTTTTTCTAACGATTAGTTTAATTTAAAAACAATTATATATTATATCAACAGTCTTAACCCTTTGCACTCGAGAGGAGTCTCTCAGTCGCCATTTAATCAGATTCTAAAGTCGGATGTTAATTAATACATCAAATTTACAATTATCCAACGATGCATGAAATATCGAAGTAAAATAATTCCACGTCTTAATTTCTATACGATTTCTTATTTACCGTTTGAAAAGATTACGGACCCTATCTGTATACCTATTTCTAAGAACACCTGTCAAATTGACAGGTAAAGAAAATCACGTGCCCTTTTTCTAACGATTAGTTTAATTTAAAAACAATTATATATTATATCAACAGTCTTAACCCTTTGCACTCGAGAGGAGTCTCTCAGTCGCCATTTAATCAGATTCTAAAGTTGGATGTTAATTAATATATCAAATTTACAATTATGCAACGAGTAAAATAATTCCACGTCTTAATTTCTATACGATTTCTTATTTACCGTTTGAAAATTATCATCGACTTTATGGCAGAAAGTCTTCGAATTACTATTTTCTTGTAACGAAAAAATCCTCGAGTGCAAAGGGTTAATAAAAGTTAAGTAAATCTGTTACCATCGTATAATTGGGTTCCGTAAATCTAGTGTTAATGTCAGGCTATAGCACGCCAATAGAATCCTTCCTCCTTATTTATGGAAGAAAGTAAGCTCACCACGATATTAGCCGAAAATGTCAATAAAGTTGAATTTTCCAGCAAGATTCTATAGCAAATTTGTCCTGTTGAGTAAAATTCGCGTAACCGATCTTAACGATTATGTCAAGGAAGATAGACTTGTTATACCATAGGTAATTAGACCAGCACTTCCTTTATAAAGTTCCGGCCATGCACAGTATGGGACTACTCACTTTTCCGTTCTCGCGCATACGTTGTCCTCTGAGAACACGCTGGGAGCAGATATGATCAGCAACGGGACCAACTGCCAGATCCTCGAAACTTTCATTTCAACCGCGTCTTCCTCTGCTGATGGCTTCCGGTCAATCTCGACGCTAACGCGAGACGCAAAGTTGGACGCTCCGCGACGCTGGCGTCTGTGGAAGGCGGCCGCAGTGAAAGTCTCGGCAGCAGGGTGAACGTTCAATTAGCTCTTTTCAGACGGATGCGTTGCTAAACGAACTGGTCTGTCGTCTGCGTCGATCGAACGAACGTGACGCCTCCGTCGTCTCGTGTGTCATTCTTTCGCCGGAAATGGATCGACGTGTCGGCCGGTGTAAAATGGCTGGTATCTAAACGCAAAGTGTCTCGTTACTATCGGTAACAAGAGACGCGAGACAGCGCGGCGTTACGTTCAGCCGATGTCTCGGACTGCCTAGGAGAACCTTCTCGCCGCACTTTTTCCCTGTATTCGAAATTTCTATTGACCCGATTATGCGCGGGAAAGTGACGCGATTCGCTTAGAAATCTGATGAAGAATCGGCGCCGAGTGTCTCGAAAAAGGCGCGGAAAGAGGATACGGCTCGGGCAAACGGAAAGAAACGCGTTGCACGCGGTCAGACGTTGCTGACGGATGTTGCGTCGTCCATATTCGATGTAAGAGGGACGAACGATCTCTTTCAAAGGACGTCCTTCGCGACAGGAAACGCTAAGTTGCTCCAATTGGCCGATTTACTCGCCGCCGCGAGTAACGGCTTTGATAAACACGCGCCGCGATCTATAACAAATAACGAGACCTCGGTGAGATGATCCACTGCACGCGCGATCCTGGATCACAGTGATACTTCAGCGAGAAACGAGAACTAGAACTGTGACTGATTCGTTGCAGTAATTATTTTACAAAAACCGGTCGAAAATCGACGAATCTTTTTATCACCGATTTTTCATAGTTGAATTTTCATAGAATCACCGATTCCTCGTGAACGATCGCGATATCCAATGACGTATTTCGATTTTCCGATGCACGATTTTTCATAGTTGAATTCGTTAAATAGCTCTAATCAACGGATTAACAGCAACTGATTCATTGCTAATTAATCCTCCAAGATTGTAATTATTTTACAAAAACCGGTCGAAAATCGTCGAATCCTTTTATCACCGATTTTTCATAGTTGAATTCGTTAAATAATTCTAATCACAAATCAGTATTTTTATCACTGATTCCGGATCGCGATATCCAATGACGTATCTCGATTTTCCGATACACGATTTTTCATACTTGAATTCGTTAAATAGCTCTAATCAACGGATTAACAGCAACTGATTCGTTGCTAATTAATCCTCCAAGATTGTAATTATTTTACAAAAACCGGTCGAAAATCGTCGAATCTTTTTATCACCGATTTTTCATAGTTGAATTTTCATAATTAAATAATAATTAATAAATCACGGATCAGTATTTTTATCATCGATTCCTCGTGAACGATCGCGATATCCAATGACGTATCTCGATTTTCCGATGCACGATTTTTCATAGTTGAATTCGTTAAATAGCTCTAATCAACGGATCAACAGTAGCTAATTCATTGCTAATTAATCCCCCGAGATTGTAATTATTTTACAAAAATCGTCGAATCTTTTTATCACCGATTTTTCATAGTTGAATTTTCATAATCAAATAATAATTAATAAATTACGGATCATTATTTTTATCATCGATTCCTCGTGAACGATCGCGATATCCAATGACGTATCTCGATTTTCCGATGCTCGATTTTTCATAGTCGAATCCGTTAACACTAAACGTACCGATGCTTTAAACGCACCTATTCTTACCATAAGAAGTCAAATGACTCCTCACGGTACATAAGGCACGCAAAAGAATTTTTCTCGTTAAAAAATAAGTTAAGATAAAAACGGAAAGCGAGAAATTAAATAATCAGATAATATAAGAATTTAGAAAAAGTCAGATGAGAGAAAGGAATAATAAATGTACGACTTACGGAGTAAATTTCGAAAGGGGTCATTTGACATCGCTTGCTACGTTTAGTATTAAATAGCTGTAATCAACGAATCAGCACAGATACCATCGTTATGGGGTGGTTAATTTAAAATTTAATTAAAATTCGTCGATGGTGAGAAGATTCGAGATCCATTGCCGGAATCCTATTATCCTCGCGAATGGTCTGGCGTCTGAGCTAGGAGCACACCGTGAAATCGATAATGGCGCCCATAGACCGCAACGCGCGACGCGCTTACACTTTCGTTCGCCTCTAATGTCACCGACTGACGCTTTGCCGTTCTTGGTCTGGTAGCTTGGAACTTCGCCACATGTGGTTTATAATTCAATCTGCCGTCATTTTTTCCACGCGACCGGGCGTCGCGAGCACGTGATAGGAAAGATCACGAGTAATACTTTCGTTCTTCCTTCCACGCAGCTGTCACCACCGTGAGAAATTTCTTCCTAACCCTTTTGCGTAACGCTTTTGACGTATCGCCTTTGACGACTCGCGCGGATCCAGGGAATAGGTGAATAGCCTTGTATCTCGCCGAAAAGGAGATATCATCTCGCTACGCGAACACAGCACACGGCTGGATCCTCTAGATCAGACGGCGAGATTAACGCGGAAGATCTTAATTATCCGATTATCACGGCTACATCCTCAACCTTGGCTTTGAGGAAGGAATTCGAGCGAGCCAATTAATTCGTCTCCTGTAAATGGAGATGAGGACGGGATCTCGCAGAGAAATCTCTCAGTTCTATCCGTTTATAGCCGGTTAGCGCGATCTTATCGCGGGGACCGCTATCATCGGGCCTCGCGATTAATTTCAATGACTTTCCATTTCTCATCGCCGATGGAAAGCCGATCGCCGTTACGACAGAGGACGCGGGTGCACCGGCAAAGTCCGACGCGGAATGCAAATTCTTGCGCGATTATCCCGTTGCGAGCGCGAAATTGCCCCCCTGAAGACGTGGTGTGACTTCGTTTCGCGTTCCCTCCGATGACTCCGCGAAGGTACACACGCGCGTTACGTGATCGTCGTTGGCGAAATGTATCGAAGGCGTGGCGAGTGGCTCGAAACGCTCGCGCGAACTGAGCGTGTTCCCAGGCGAGTGCAGAGGCTCCTCTTCGTCGCGTGGAATAATTCCGCGTTAACGGAGTACTCTGTCAACCACGAGGCACGGTTACGCGATCCGATTTCGTCCTTTCATCGGGTCCTGGAAAGATCGATCGCAACGTCTGCTAGATGGAAATCGTTCTCACGGTTTTCCTCGCGTACCTCCGATGGGAGAATAATAATTGCTCCTACCAGCCAGGCTAATTTTCACCGACGAATCAACAATTACCTGGAAGCAGACTGCATTCCCGCTTATACCCGGTGTCGTATATACGCGATTCAGAGGGAGATTTACGGGATTCCACGAGATCTTGCATAATCAACGAACGCGACACGGTTTCCCATGGTAGGGCAGAGGACAGGGGCGAGGAGCCGCTGGATCAATCGCACGTGGGACTCTATGGCGTGACGAAAAATCGTCTAATGATTCAACCAGCGCCGTTTCCGAGCGCGAGGAATTTTTATCGAGCGTTCACCACCGGAGCGTTAATTAAAATCTCACACGGTCGAGGCGAGGCTGCTGACGGATTAATTGGAAAAGCTCTCACACGACTTTTCAGGGCGGGTCGAACTTCCTTTCCACCTAACAACTTCTGCCATCGCGCGACGAGTAATCCGCGATCAACCCGATCATTTACCGAGCACAGAACGTCGCAAATCTCGGCAGAAGACACTCGATCGGCTCGGAACGACAGCGTGAGGACGGTCCCGTCCTCGATCACGTCGCGACGTCTTTCCTCCAACGAGTCGCGAGATCTGCCTATGGTCGGATAGCGGAACGGATCGGGACTCAAATGTACCGTGCGTGAAACGACGAGGGATACCCAGCCGTGTGTTCTGGACCTGGCGTAAAGAGGTCGAAGGCGCGGACGAACGACGGTGGAGGACGTCAGTGCCGCTTTCACAGACCGATCCGCAACTGGCTTCACGTTCGTAACGAGCAATTGGCGTCGCCGGCACTCGGAATGCACTTGTGGCACAATGAACTCCGACCCTAGCGACCGACAACGACAACTAGAGGCAGAAGGTGGGGTCGGCAGATCCCAGAGGGGGCGGTGTTCACGTTCTGGGCCCTCTTTTCACCGTGGAAGACAGAGAGGACGCACGATGGCCGCCACTCCAGGCTCTCGAGCACCGAGGATATCCGGAGACATTGACACTGTCCGGGAAGTCGTCGTCCAGGCGTAACTAAGGCCCCGACCTACGTTCTCTGCTTCTAGCCTTTTGGAAAAGGGTGCTGCCAGTTGGCAGGAAGGAAAATGGTGGATTCGTTTGACTGGCTTGCAGAGGCTCGTTTATTCCAAGGTCTGGGTTGAATGACGCATTCGTCAGGAGGGCCAGCGAAACGTTTGCTCGAGGGCTTGCTCGTGGGATATTCCGTTGGATACGTTCCTCGCTGAGATGTTCGATATTCTAATTCCCGTGCAATTCATTGGCAGGCTGTTTCATAAATTGCCGCACAGCCGAGCAATCGTCGAGCTCGCAAGAAAGGCCGCAATTAAGAGGTACGAGCAATTGAAACTCTCGGCAGAGGAGAGTTAAACGTACGAGATCTCGGCTGCATTGCTTTCCATCATTCGGCTGCAGCGATTAAACGGAAGCTCGAGCCAGCCGCGTTCCAGGAATTCGCGAAATTCTCGCTGCTGATGGTCGTTGGCAGATGGCGTTTTTTCAAAGAAATTCGCGCGAACGAAACGGGCCGAGTTCTTGGACCGTTCCGACGGGTCTAGAACTAAGCAGACCTCGCGTAATGAGATGATTGGAAGAGCAATTCATCGCGTTCTCCCTCTTGTTCTCCCGGCACGTAATGGAGTCGGGCTACGTCGGGCTGAGCATCGTTTAATCCCGTGACGAACAACATCCGATGAAATCCGGTAATTAACGTTCGTTGGGGAAAAATGGAACGGATCTTTGGCCTGTCGCGTCGAAGATCGTCTCTTGGATAGTGGACACCGTATTGATTATTCCCAGGGATAGCTCGACTAATTGTTAATAACATTTCGCAGACACGTGCAAGAAAATTTATGGTAGAAAAGAAAAATACTCGCTTCTTAATACATTTTATATATTTTTACATTTTTATATACATTATAATCGTGCTTCCACGATAAGTTAATATTTTGCCATTATTTTAAGAGCCTAAAATGTATATATATTGCAATTATATTATATTATAATACTCCTATCATGGAGTTTAGAAAAACCATTAATCTACTTAACCTGTTATCGAATTAAGTCCAGTTTAATTACGTAATTAGATAGTCAAATACGTGTCTTATCAGATGTAACGTTACAACGATATTTCACCTAGAGAATTTCTTACGAATCCAAAAACTGAGAATTTTGCCTACCCTCTTCGAGGTTGTGTAACCAAAAGCGGCGTAATCGAGGCTAGAAAAAAGATTATTATCAACGATGACACACATAACTTTATGTTAATGTTACCTAAATGTTAAATGTACGAGTTTCAAATTTTCTTGAGTCCCATTTTGATCCCAGTCCAGGTCTAACTGCGACTCTGTTACGTCACGCATTAAGTAGTCAATAAAAGGGCGAACGAAAAATATTCCTTTACCTCTAGTCTCGAACGACCACCAAACGATGCACCAAAATGGCCGCCGCGCGTTTCTAAAGATAGTCTTCATTAAATACCCGGTGTCCAGCGGTAGAAAAAAGGATTATTATCAACGATGACACGTATAACTTTATGTTAATGTTACTTAAATGTTAAATGTACGAGTTTCAAATTTTCTTAAGTCCCATTTTGATCCCAGTCCAGGTCTAACCGTGACTTGATTGCGTCACGCATTAAGTTGTCAATAAAAGGGCAAACGAAAAATATTCCTTTACCTCTAGTCTCGAACGACCTATCCGATGCACCAAAATGGCCGCCGCGCGTTTCTAAAGATAGTCGTCATTAAATATCCGGTGCCCAGCGGCGACGTAAAAAGTTAATTAATGTAAATGCTTTTAACGACCTGCGCGAGTACCAGTGTCACGACTCCGTCGGCCTCCGTAACGATTAATCTGCATCACGGTTTCGCGTGAAATCGCGTAAGAGCCAGGTAGAGGCTGCTGCACAGAAATCCGACAGAAGTCCGACAGAAATCCAACAGAAATGTTGGTATTTCCAGTTTAAATCGACCCACTACGCGCATAATGATATCGCGAATAATTACAGTCGCCTGGCTGCCTCTTACACGAAACACGCTCGCCATCCGAGGCATTTCTTGCCTCGCGACTCGATTTCAAAACGATTTGCGTCAAGAAACACTCCAGGTGTTGCGAGTCTGCTTGATTTACGACACACACGGCTGGGTTTTGAAAATCGAGAAACACTCGGATGTAGAAACACCCGGCCGAGTAAGCCTATCCGTGGACCAACTCGATGGAAGATTTATTAATCGGTTATCGGCGCAGCCGATTAATAAAAGCCACCGGTCACGAAGATAGCCTAATTGCAACGATTTGTCGGCGTCTAGAGGAACTGGGACAAGACCCGAGTGACAGAGACCTCGTGATTTAGCTGTCCTTCGCAAGATCCAACGGTGATAAACAACCTACTCGTCAGGGGTCCTCTTTCAGCTTTCCGGATACCACCTCCGGACACCTTTCCCCATTTAAGCACCTCGAATCTGATTTTATGGAGACAAAGTCGATCGCCTTGATGCCCCGGCCGGTCGTAGAGTCTGCAACTTTCAAATTGGCCCACCTCGAGTCTTCGCGAGATTTATAATCGAAGGGAAATTGCAACGGCCCGTGAAGTCTTCGAATTATCGTTATTGGTTTCCAATAACCGAACCTAACCCCGGGCATCCTCCGAGGGAAAAATTAATACTTGCCGCGCAACCTTTCCTCGAGCTAAGCATCGGTTAGCTGCATAGGAGGCTTCAGCTTCCTCGTGATCTTTAGTCATGGTAATAACACGCTTGCACCGTGATACGAGCTTAACCTTCTGATCCTTCGCATTCAGCTCGCAGAGTACGAGACATCCTCTGGACATATCTCTCAAGGAACACGGATTTTAAACAAAAATCGTTTGAAACAGAAGCACAGGATGCTTCGTAAAACCTACCCATTGGGGAATTAAAAATTCACCTTTATTTCTTAATTCGTAGGTAATTTATTAACAAGAAAATAGGGTGATCCGACATTGACACGTGTCGTTGTCAGATTAAAAATCCTCGGTTAGCCTCTGAATCATGCATATGCTAAACAGAAACACGGGAATTTTGGAAACCGCCACACCCTAAATTAAAAATTCACGTTTATCCTGTATGTCTTAATGATCTTAAATGGAAGTGTAGAATTAATAATTTTACACGGTGAACTCGTGGAATCTATGCTGGAAGGGTAATACGGTATTTTCCCTACGAGCTTTAAGGCTTAAAGCTGCGCTTTTTACGCATCGACTGTTATTTCTCACGCGTCAGCCTGCCGGACGATTTATTTACACGAGAAATAATTTCCCACCGTGTTCGTTCGCCTTTTTCACGTCGGCTAACAGGATAGGGAAATGCACGCTAATGTTGCGCGACGTTATTAACTTCTGCAAGCAACGGCCACTTATTCACGGTCTATTGTTCTCGCTGGCAGAGAGGTTGGTTATGCCAGCTAAGCGTTAATCGATACCATCGTCGACGTTTGTACACGTTCCGCGATTCGAAACACCTAAAACCAGAGGGAGAACCTGACTCTAATCGAAGCCAGGTGAAAACCCTCTCCACGCGGGGGGAAGAATTCGTAAAAATGACCGAGATCACGGATACGCACGGTCGGACCAATTAGTATGCCAGTCCTGTCGACGTTTCTGCCTTTACGACGACAGCAAGGTTGCCCTGAATAGCTACGAGCTGCCACCGCATCGCTGGAACCGGCTTCGTGCGTTCCGATCGGCCAGGCCCGCGTTCTTCCATAAATTTTCCGCAACTCGGGGCTGAACACGCGTGAAAGTTTCCGGGTGTCACTTCCACCCGGTTTCCTGTATCTTTCCCTCCAAACGCGGGAAAAATACTACACTATCCTGCGAATAAATATTTTCTTATCGATCATGTATCGCCGAGGTAGGAAAATTCCCGGAGCTGTGATCAATCGTTTGACAGTTAGGAGTCTTTGCAGAAATTTGGTCAGGAAAGATCAACCGAGGTGATCGCGAGTCTTTCGTAACAGTATGAAACATAAATCGATTTATTTTTTAGACAGAATTCGCAGCTAATCGTTTGCCTGTTAGGGGTCTTGCAAAAATTCGGACGGAAAGAGCCGAGTGAGACGATTGACAGTTTTTCGAAACAGCGATGACACGAATCGACTTATTTCGATAGGGAGAATTAGTAGAGCTATAGTTAACCGTTCGAGTGTTAAGAGTCTTCGCAATAATTTTGTCGGGAAATAGCAAAAGACTGTATGACACTTCTTTCGATTCAAGTTGGAAGGTTCCAAGCGGCCCGATGGCATATTCCCCGTTCCAAGTCGAGAGGTGTCAAGTGATCCGATAGCCATCTCTCATAACAGTAAAGACACGAATCGATGTCTTCTGTCTGAGAAAATTCGCGAAACGATCGTTGATCGTCCAAGTGCTATAAATCTTCGCGGGAATTCCGATCAAAAGTGCGATTTGGCAGTGCCTAGGCACAGTCCGAGTATGCGGTCAATTCGATTGTACTCCAGCGATTAGGTGACGCCTTCAGCCGGTGAACGGAGAGCGAAATGACTAATCGTGAGGTAGCCCTTGGTCGGATTTCCAATGAAACGTACTCTCGTCATTAAACGAACCAAGTGCCAAGCATTGCCAACCGTTTTACTTACTAATTCGTTCTGATAAACAACAGAGTCTTATTTCAAATTTACTGAAATGGGTAAGGCATTCTGATCTAAGCAGCACCCTCACGGATCTGCTAGACTCGACCTGTCTGTCGGAGAGCTAACAAGTTAATTGTCTAAGGAATTCGAATCGATTTTGCTCGAGTCACGTACCGAAAGAACGTCGTGGCGTGACATTTCTGGCATATCTGGCTGAAAACGAAGGAAATGACCGGTGACAGGACGCCGATACCGCTGTACACGAGGAAGGGAATTCGTAATTGCGATAGAGAGTCGAAGAGGCGAGTGGTCGTAGGTTCGGTACCCTAGGTGAACTCTCGTTTTTCCCAAAATGACGTAAGACAGTTGTAATCCTGGCGGCGGATCGTACGATTATGAGCCACGAGTCAACGGAACGTGGAAGTACGGGGACATTGCGTAAGGATTGCGCTAATGTACGTCGCGTTGTTTACTGTCCGCATGAACATCGGCCCGGGAAACGTTCAATTAATATCCCCGCTATGTCAGGGGACGTACGGTTTGGACATAACGAGTAGAAAGTGAATTGGTTGCATAAATTCGACACATTTTTCTCCGATACGATCGCGTTTAACCCTGACGGCGAATTTCCAAGGAATCTTCTTCAACGTCCCGTCTCGTTAATATTACCAGTCATGGCGACAGGCATGACCCAAATGACACAAATACGAGTTGCATTTATAGCGAAATTTCTTTTTCGTTTCAGCCTTGCTTTTCATAAACGAGTTTGACTGACGTGGTACTATCGTTTATAGCAAATTCCAATCTGCAAACTCATTCGAAGCTGTCAAAGGAACCTCGGTTTGCGAAATTCCGTTACAAAATGGAGTGCCTCTCCGCCAAAATCCTTTCATTTTAACATATCGATTTTCGTTTCTTAATCCACGTTTGCAATGTTAGAAATCTTTTTATTTTGAAATATCGCGATAGATTTTTGTTTTCTTAAGGTTGCAATGTTAATAAATCGGTGCGTCGATTTTTTGCCAATTTTTCACCGTCGCGAAAGCGGAATTTCGACGCGCTCTCTTCTTCCGACCGCTGATCCTCCACTTCCGGTTCATAAATCCGCGCGTGTCCGCCGAATACATAATTCCCTCGCTTTCTTCGCGTCTTTTTCTCGTTGCGTGCCGAACATACGCTCGTTACTTTAACCCGGGACGAGCAACGATCATGCGATTCGATAAGCAAGGCACCGGCCATGATCGTTTTCGTCGATCCGCCGATCCGATTGTCGCTCGAGCATATCTCGAGGAATCCTCGTCGAAAGCTGTTCCATCCCGCCATTTTCTCTTGTGCAACGTCCTTTACTCTCGTTTCTGCGCCGCTTTTTTCACTCCCCGGGATCGTAAAAGTACGATCTTTACCACGGCCGATTACGTAAGTTTATGGGTGCTCTCATTCATAAGATCCGAACGGGTGTAGCCAGGCTCGCGTCTACTTTCGAATGGAATTCATTACTCGAAGGCAAATTGGATAGACACGACTCTCGTTATGCGAATACCCCGTGGTTCGGTTTCATTCAGAGGATAGTCGGAAATTAATGGAATAACAAATTGCAGAATTAAGTTAGTTGCACAAGCGAGTGACATTGCGCCCCGTTTTATCCGTCTAAATTGCGCAAGCAGGCCATTGTTCTCCTCTAATCATGATTACTCTCATTACGATCCGACCAGGGATTAGCCTGCGAGTATCGTTGACCACCGGTTTCATTTTCTGTCACGCCGTTCTCCAGTGATCTCTTCGACCACGGTACAAGGTTCACTTTCGACCCGTCCAATCGTTTCCATCGAAATCGAAGATGTACGAAAGTGTGGCCTTGAGACCTAGAAACCCGTGGCCTTGAAAGAACGTCACTTCTCATCCGAGGATTCCGCTCTCGTCGATATTCGCCGATCATCGTCGTTTTCTGTCACCTTCCTCGAGTCAGGAGAAAAGGAAAAAGAGAGGGAGAAGAGGAGACAAATATATCGGTATATATAGCGGTCGTGATGGAATTTCCGCGGAATTTTCCTCCATCGAATTTCGAAGGTGCATACGCGCGAGGGCGTGCGTGCATGCACGGAGGAAGGTGAAAGTGGACGAAAGGCATTCGACGGAGTCATTGTGCAGACGTTTCGCGGAAAGTCGGGACTTCCCGGCCTTCCGATTGCGTAACCGGACGGACCAGTTTTTGGCCAGCAGACGGTCGAGCAGGGAACGGAATCGAAAGCGAAAGGGACGGCCGATCGGATCGGTTCTCTGCTCGGTTCTCTGTCCGCTTCTCGGATCACCGATCGGGAGAAAAACGACCTCTTGACCCGAGTGTGTCGTGGCCGGAGGCCATCGAAAACCGTGCTGGAATCGAGATTGACGAGCGGGGCGTGACTTCCCTCGTGTTTCTTTTCTTCCTCTCCCTCCCCCTTTTATTTTCTCGAGATTTCCTCGCGCCGAGAAACCCTGCAGGCTTACCCACAGCCTGGGTAAATTCGCTCTCGATCATCGTCGCGGAGCCAACTTATCGCGTCTCGATCGTCGATACGATCGTCGTTAATTGACGATTCAAGGTAAAAATTCCGTATCGGCAATCGATGCTGATTTATTTAACGAGCTCGTTATGCAACCACGCGTAGATCGGTAATATAATTCGGTCGAACGGCCTCCAGTTGTCAGCTCTTCTTCCAGGAGGAAGTCCATCCCGCTCGATTTTCTCCGTGTTGCGTGCTGCGAGGAGAAATCTAACGAATTTCCGCGAATCGTTTGGTCGTGGGTAATTCAGAAATAATATAATTTCACAGAAACGGGGAAATTTCATCAGACCGATTTCAATTTCGCTCGTAAATCACGCGCGTTAGGTGTACTTACGGTCGTCGGACAGGTTCCTCCGGCACGTCGTCGCCCGAAATGTTAACATCCCGTCGATCATAATATTCGAGACGCATCGAACGCGAAAGGGGCGATAAGATCGGACACGTTCCAGACGGGACCAATAAAAGCATCGCGGCACGTTCGGTGACGCAATGAAACACACTGCCGGTCTTTCGAACTCGGTTTCCGCATCTTCGCGTTACGCAAGTGGGTGAACCAGTTTCTGGACAGACCACCTTTGTGTAATTATGCCTGAGCAGCTGTCTCCGTAGGAACAATAACGTCTCCTATTGCGGCCCGCGTGAAAGCTGACGTCCTACACGCTCCCGACGAAAGTTCCAGCAAAGGATCAGCATCCTCGTTAAATTTCGCAGGCCATCGGATAATCCGCTCGACGTCGTTGGGAAAATATTTCCTTACTCATTCGTCAAATTTCTCTCGCTTACTCGGATGCAAGAAGTAGCGAAAGAAAGATAAGCATCGGAAGGATTTAACCGATTTACCAGATTTCACCCGATTTTTCTACATTCTGCTAAACTGGGTATTTAAATGAAGCAATTTGTCAAAGAAAGGCGAACCCCCGGCAAAACTGGAATTCTTCTCTTATTCAGGTAGAAGGTGTAAAAGGGATTGGACAGGTAGACCTCGATGGTTCGCACGATTCCGCGTGACTTTTTCCAGATTTTTTCAACGCCGCGTTTAAGTGAAGGGATTCACGAAAGAAAGCTGTTCCGGACGGAATTAGAATTTTTATGGGCCTCGTGGTAACGGGATTATACGCGATAGAGCGAAAGGGACGGAGCACTTTAATTACGCAACCCGGTAAACCAATTTCGGGCTCGTCGTCAAACAACTTTTATTCGGCGGTCGAGGCCTCGATTCGAGTGCCGCGAAAGTCTGGGAATAATGGGTTCCGGACAGCAGGTTCTCTTTGTGTAGAACGAACAATGAGAAGAAGTCCAGCCTCGTATCGTGTTCCTCCTTTGTAAGTTGGACCCTGAAATCGCGAATTCGGCTTGCGACACTGCCTTATTATAGAACGCCGTTACAGAATCGGCTGATCATGGAAGTACTCGGTGCTAGAAATTTATTTAAAGCCTCGTTCACCCATTTCCTCGCGTGCACGCGCTCCACCGCGCTCTCCTACGGCATAACACGAGTAATTCACCTTAACGACCCACGTTTCGTGGACAACTAACGCGATCGACGGTGCAAAACTCCTTGTACCGATATACCGATACGGATTATAGATTTTCTCCTCATGAAAATTGCAATGGTGTACCCCTGGATAATTCCCGATCGAGCTCATTTGCGATCGAAATATCGTCCAATTACGATACGCTCGGAATTGTCCGCGAGTGGTTGGCTCATTGCGAAACCGGCTGACATCTACTCGATTCGTCGGATTACGGATTATTTTATATTTACACCGCGAGAGTCGAGTCTCTCGCCTGATTTCTGTGAAAAGGCATCGCGGCTAGCGTCCGACTCGAGCGCTCATTGGCACCGTTTAACGACCGAGCACGTAAATCTCTTTGTGTTTATTAAACCCTGGTGCCGTTTCAAGGTGTACGACACGAGAGCAGCCCTCGACACCGCGAAACGATTTATGCGCCGGAGGCGTGCTCGCACGCGAGCTTAATTGCACGCGTACCATTGGCCGTGTCGCGGCATCGCGGTTAAATTAATGACACTCGCGAGGGTAACAATAGCGACCGGATACACGCCACGTTCCACAGAACTCGACGCGTTTTACCTGAATATCGCTGACTCTCGCCGCTTGTCACGTTCCACGATAATTCGGGGAACGGTCAACTATGACTCGTTCAACGAGTTGCAAAAGGGAAGGAATACTCGGGTGATAAATCAGATTGGAGGCCTCGTTGAACGAGTTATACGCGTTTCGGTCGTTTGTTTGGTATCTTCGGCTTTGGCGGAACAAGGATCGTCCCTGATGAACGACCCTCTGGAGAAAAGGGAAAGTGACGCTTCAGACGCTCTGGGCTGCGAAAGCTTCTCGAACGTTTGACTCACTGTTCCTTTTTTGGTGGTCTTCCTTTGCTTAACGAACGACCGAAATCGTTAAGAGGATTGCCGTGATTCCTGATACTGCCCATGTCGCGTGCAGTGACGAAGCGTCGTTGTAGAATCCGCTTCCGTAGACCTGCAGACCGGCGGTCTCGATGCTGCGCTTGCAGTAATCTCCGTCTGCAATCCGAGTAATACACGGTTAGGCGAATTAGTGGCTGAGGGTATGGTTGTCGTTACAGTGCGGGACCGAATGATACAACGGCAAGGGTACGAAAAACGAACGAAATTGACAATCCCATTATCTTGGCATTTATGAAAATACTCCAGAGGCATCGATTCTTTTCTAGTATTTTTATCCACTGCGTCATACTATAGTACTGACCTTCCTTTATAGAATCGATCTTGGTTCATAACGGTACGATTTACTCCCGCCGACATATATCACTTCGAAGGTGCCCATAAGACACTGGGAATTATAAGGCGTGCTATCACTTTATCCTGCACTCTGTCAAATTGACGAATGATTCCTCGACGATACCCGTTCCGCGGAAGAAATGGCACTGCTCGAGGTGAGCCAGCGGAAATTACAGAGGTCGGAAAATAGTTTGCAGGGAGAAGGAAAGAGAGTACTTTGCAATGATAAAGAGAAAAGAAACAGGTATCGGTTCGATCGCCTCGAGATTTCGAGTACCATATCGGGTCTCAATGAATCGCGAGGCTGGTGAAGTACAAGGAGAACGGGTCGCCGAGATCGGTAGATCGGTCACGGCTACAGGGCGAAGGAGAGAAATCGATCCGCTTCAAAATCCGGTGAGCAAGATCAGAGGAACTGAGGGTAAAAAAAGGCGCGTCGAAGAAAGCAAAGGGAGAAGAAAACAGGTTACTTCCCCTTTCGTCGCGTGACGCGTTGTTTCGGTGCTCGACATTTCTCTCGAAACTCGATCGCCGTAAAATCCAGCGTCGTTTACCAACAAGCGAGTCATCGAGATTGCGGCATATCCGGCCCACGATCTCTTCTCACGCGTATCGGCGCGTATTTTTAAACTCTCGTCACTTGTCCGCTTCGCCGATTAACCTAACCTCAATGTCCCGTCGAATTCCGCCATCTTGCGCAGTCTAACCTCGCGATGGCCGCCGCGCGAGGCTGCCAACGTTCGATTTATATCTCGGCAGCCTGTTCCTCTTCGAGAATCGCGAATTTGATATTCTCCCCGAAGGGTCCATTACCTCTGCCATAATCAGCACGGTGTGAGTGCAGAGGTGCAAGCGATTAGAAATGCTTTCCCCGTTGATAGGTTGAAAAGCGGCGTGGAAATGGCGATTATAGGAGATCTATTTAGAAGGAAATCAAAGGACGGAGTAAAAGAAGGAAAGAGGAACGTATGGCGATCGACCGAGAAATTATACAACCGGTGCTCTTTCTCCTCGTAATGCAAGAGTCACGTACATCTTGGCTTTCCATCGCGACCGCTTCTCAGAAGCGGTTCATTTTTCCTCCAGCGACGCCGAACCTGCCACGATTTTCCTTCTGCTCGTTTCGACCAGTTCTACGACTCGGTGTAGAGAATTCGATTAACGCCGATCATCGTCCTAAAGATCGCGCAACGAAATCAACCCGCGCGCGAGATGAAGCGGAAGATCGTAAGCACACGCGTGTTCGCCAGGCAAATCGACAGGCTTGGAGCTGCAGCATGCAATGGAAACGAGAAGCGGAATCGACGAACGTGTCTCACGATTCAACGTTTCTCTATCCTTCTGTGGTACACCGTTCTTTCCCCGATCTAGTCCGATTTCGCAACCCGCCAGTCCCACGGGGCCAGAACT